>NC_092814.1:184160300-184460300 GCF_023375885.2 Dermacentor andersoni | reverse complement strand
TGAAGTTTCATGAGTAAAACGGGCTCAGCAGTGAAATGAACAGTACCGCAGACTTTTAAAGATTTAATTATGGAGTTTTATGTGCCGGAACCATGAGGCATGCCGTAGATGGGGGACTCCGGACCTCCTGGGGTTCTTTAACGTGCACCTAAATCTAAGTATATGGGTGTTTTCGCATTTCGGCCCAATCGAAAATGCGGCCGCCGTGGCCGGGATTCGATCCCGCGACCTCGTGCTTCGCAGCCAAACATCATAGCCACTAAGCAACGATGGCAGGTAGGCTTTTGAAGAGTGAAATGCTCAGACTCCATACACTTTGTCCATGTCTGTTGCGCACCTCATTGCTTCCGTCGATGAAAAGACTTCAAGAACAGCAGAGGCTCCGGAGGTATCAAGTACGACGCCATTTTCAAAAGACCGCATGACGATGATTTTATTTGCTTCTGTGATTGGCTGGCGGAGCAACACAACCCCGCGTGGGCCGTGTGCCTTGGTTGTTACCTGCTGTTCTTTTTTTTTAAGTTGTATGCTACCATAGAAATCTTTATTTTACACTTTCGCTTTTTTAATTGTTCTTGGCAGTGTTCTTCCTACGCTTCTTTCCTGCGCGAGTCCATTTGATGTGGTTCCTTGTTTGCCTAGTAAAGGAGAGGTGTATCTCACAGGCGTACCTGTGGGATACACCTTATTTCATTTCTCTTTTGCGGGTTTACGCGTTTTTATGGCGAATGGTGGATGTTATTCATATTTCTAGTAGAAAAGGTACCCCTCCCCGCCCCCGCCATTTGCATAGAAAAGTTACCTTGGGTTGCCCTCCCCCCCCCCCCCCCCCCCCCCCGAAGGAGAACCCTGGGTACGTGCCTGACCCCAACCATTATTGAGCAGGGTGGGCTGGCTCACTTTCATTTTACTCGCCTTCGTACATTAGGAATGCGAAGATACAATGAAATATACAAATGCGAAGATACAGCTTGATAAAGGGCAAGAAAGTGTCACTGGAAACAAAGTTCACTGCACATATACACAAAACCTCGCAACAAGATATTTATATATACGTATAAGTCTCCAATAAATATACGTGTATATAAGAGAAAGTCACTATATATGATGCGCCAAACACGGCAAATAAACATGTTGCGCAACCCCAGATTCGCAGATCACAGCCCCCCCCCCCCCCCCCCCTTCCCTCAGTGACTTCCCCGATGTATATCGCGCGTGAAGGAAGGCGGTGCGCTTCCTCCCCGCTTTTCTCCCTTGCACATACAAGACTGAGCCACCATCATTGGCTCACCCATGCCGCTCCCGCCCTTACGCTTTCACTCGCACATACAGCATGCGGCGCGCGGTCACGATGTTATCGCCCTTGGGACTTTATACGGAACATGAGGGCGACGGCGACGGCAGGAGTGCTCCTGGAGTGTCCATATAACTGCTATCGCAATAATTTAATAAGAGTATCCGGCAACTGAAGCGTCTCGCGGCCCATTACTTTCCACAAGAGAAGTAACTAACTCGAACTTTCACTATGCGACAATTTGCTGTGCCGCAACAATGTCTTTTTTTTTTCTTTTGTGGGGCGGGGACATGGAAATGAAAAAACGCAAAGCAAAGCATGCTGACACAACCGAATGCCTACTTTGGGCACCTAATGTGGCTACCGAAGGAATATCGAAGAAAACGTGAGACGCTTGGTCCAAAGAGAACCACACGCATATTGCTCGGTATCGTACACCGGCCAGACAAAATTTTCCGGCGAGGTTGCACTCAATCGAACGCGTTGCAATCCGTCGAGTCCACGCAGTGATGGCGGCGAGCGACCATGCATTGTTTCTTTTCCTCGTTTGCTAGCCAGAAAGCGTCCAAAACTCTGCCAGGCGAAAATCCACTCGGCCAGAGAAAAACTAACGCGCATCGAAGTGCGCCGCGCGGTGGTCGATGCAACACGAGAAAGACGCATGCGCTCTAGCTGCTTTCGGAAGCCCGCGGGTAGCGAGAAAAAAAGAAAAAAAAAAGGAGAAGAAGCTCAACGTGTCCTCGCGAATAAAAGTCCAAGTAGAAAAATAAATAAGAACGTGGTTACCTTTGCTGGCTTTAGTGTCTTGACGTAGGTGCTTTGGCGCCGATGAAAAAAAAAGTTTGACATTCTTTTTGTGACATGACGGCACAAATGAACCACCAGAACACTTTGTCTCATCGGACCTCGCTGCGTGCTTTGTCAACTTGTCTCATGGTGTGCTGATTTGGCTTGTCTTGTTACGACACTAGAGAAGTCAATGCACCTTTGGCATCAAATGTTAGCCCACAAAGTTCCGGAATTTAAAATCTAAAGCACGACTTTGGAAATGTCACTGCACCTTTCGGATCAAAAGGGTAAAAGAACTTTATACCGATAAAGTTTCAGAATTGAAATCCAAGCGCTCCCTAGATGCCGCGGCCTGCGCGAGATGCCGCGACGGGCCCGCTCGCCATCCAAACGCCCTTGAAACTTTGTTCGCAGATGGAGCTCCTCGCGTCACGATATGTGACTCCTGGTGCATGGACGTTGCCGCGAAATCCAGCCCGATTTAGCAATGTTCGCGCTAAAATGTCTTTTTGAGAGTGAAAAGGACGTTCTAGACAAAATCAAGCATGATTTCCGGCGCCGGGGGTTGTTTTGGTCGGCGGCGCATGATAGCACGAAAAATTTTCGAGGGGGGGGGCTGAAGCCCGATAAGCCTCCCCCCCCCTGGCTACGCCCCTGATCAGCGGCGTAGCCAGAAATTTCGTTCGGGGGGGGGGGGGGGGGGGGGGAGGGCTCACGTTGGAGCTCCGCCTCCTCACAGAATTTGTCGACGGATCAAATACATTAATAATAACTTCATTGTCATTGCCAAAGATGGTGCAAACGAATTCTTGGACGCTACGCAATGTCAAGACTAGGAAAATATGTATATTTTTAAGAAAGAATTTATTCTTGTGTCCCAAATATTGCGCCAGAAATAACTGATATCAATGCTTCCACGCTTTCTGTTTATATAATAATAAAGAAAATATCACATGAACTCTAGAACTACATCAGTACGAAACCAGCAAAGCAGTTCATGCCGCTCACATGATGAATGTAAAGGCCGTGAAATAAACAAGTTGAGGGCAAATATTTTAATGAAACTTTGTCATTCAAGAACCTTGTTTACATTTTTGTAAATATGCAACTGCCAGGGAAAATTCTCTGTGACGTTGTCCTTCGTTCCACTGCACTGCGCAGGAGCAGCTGTCAGCGGTCGTGTATTGTAATTGCACCGAAATCGTAGTCGCAACAGAGATAACATATAAAAGGCAGCAGTTCTGCAAAATATACGTTAGAAATTCGAAGTACAATGGCATACACAAATGTGAAGATTAAGCTCGATAAAAACCGAAACGTGTCTCTGGAAACAAAGTTCACTGCATGTATCCACAAAACTTCGCAGCCAGATATTTAAATATACGTATAAGTATCCAATAAATCTACGTATCTAAGCAATAGTCACTGTATGCAAGGTGCTTCAGCTAACTTTAGCCAGAGTTTGAAAATATGCCGATGCACCCCAAGACGACGCGACCAAGTGCATGTTGCTCACTTTTGTACGTAGTGTGTCACGCCATTTTTTTAATTTTTGCTTAACTAGGTTTTTAGCCAAGATTAATAAACGAACTTCTGAAGTAAAGAAGCTAGGAAAAAATTCCATTTAGAAAATTGCAGGGCGGTGCGCAAAACATCGGAATAAACCGTTTCTGTCTTTGTATACATAAAAATAAGTATTAGTGTGTTTCAGCTTACTGATGATGCCCGCGGAAATACAAAACACCAAGTGGCATGCTCGTTGCGCGTCGTGATTGCACTGCTCCCCTACGTTCCGCGTACAAGCAGCCGCTGCCGCTTGAAAGGCGACAGTATCCGGACCACGTAGGCGTTGGCAGTGCCATTTACACCGGTGATGCGCTCCCCTCGTGAAAGTTCCTTATAGCGGTAAAGCAGACGCAGCGGCTACCGCTTGTGCTGCTGGAAGCAACAGGTCTGTCATTTCGCGATAGCTGTAAGCAAATTGAACATTCCCAAAACTGTTTTCAGAAAGCTGCGAATGGTAGAATAACAGTATCCTAAGTGAGCAGACGCTGTCTTTTACTGAATTTACGTTTATTTTTCATGCAGTTTCACAGCAAGCGCTCAAAGAGGTCACCTTCTGCACCGATACAAGACTGGGATCTTCTGAGTGGTGGTGGTGGTGGTGAAAAACTTTTATTGATGAGAAGGCCAAAAGTAAAAGCAAATTAAAAAATTAAATAGCAGCGTTGTGGGCGGCCTTCAGGCTGCCGGTTGTGGCGTCCAGGCCATGCCTAGTCGCGACGTCCTCCGCCCAGTTCACCAGCCGGAGTTGGATATCCGGCTCGGTGCTGGACAAAGCAGCCTCCCACTGCTGCGGATTGCTTAGGCACCAAGAGGCAGGGGGCAAGTGTGCCGGACAGGAGAATAGGACGTGAACGTAATCGGCGCGGGAGCCGTCACATAAGCGGCAAGCCGGCGAGTGCGTCCCGGGGTGGAAGAGGGCAATACGTGCGGGAGTAAGATAGGTATGGGCCTGAAGGTGGCGCCATAAGTGTTGGTGGGGCTGGGAAAGGGATTGGTGCGGAGGGGGGAAGGTGAGACGAGAGAGACGATAGTGCTGCGTGATATCGCGGTACGTGAGGAGCGCGTCGCGCGTATCCATTCCCGGCGGGGACGGGATGGGACGGGCTTGCTCGGTCAGTCGAATCTCGAGCGATGGAATTGGCCGCCTCGTTACCAGGATGGGCCGCGTGAGCGGGCACCCAGATGATTTGGATGGGGCGAGAGGGAACGGTATCGGAACGCAAGATTCCGATGGCTGGGTGTGCCACCCGTCCAACCGCGTAGTTGTAGACCGCAGGTTTGGAGTCGCTGAAGATGTACTTCGCGGAGGTTTGCGTGATGGCAAGGGCAATAGCTGCCTCCTCGGCCTCGACAGAGGTAGAAGTGTAGACTGAGGCAGTAAGAGTGGGTCGGAGAGAATTGTCAGTGACGGCAAGGGCATGTGCTGGGTAGCGGCGGTACGGGGCAGCATCTACGTAAGCCACGGCGGCCTGCCGTTCGTACTGACGCCAGAGCGCGGAGGCTCGCGCTGCTCTACGGGAGGGGTGGTGTTCGGGATGCATATTTTTAGGGAGGGGATTAACGGTTAGGAGGGGGAAGACATGGGAAGGGATGGGCAGTGATGTGGGAAGAGGAATAAGAGGGGAGAGATTAAGGGTGGAGAGAAGTGCGCGACCCGGGCGGGTGCGGGAGAGACGGAGGAGCTGGGCCGTGCGATGGGCCTCCGTCAGCTCCGTCAGGGAGTTGTGGACGCCCATCGACAGTAACCGAGCCGTCGACGTACATGTGGGAAGGGACAGGGCTGATTTATATGCGTGGCGAATGAGGCTGTTGACTTTGTCTTCCTCGGTACGAGAAAGGTAGAGATACGGAAGAGAATAAATGAAGCGGCTGAGAACAAAGGCCTGGACCAGGCGGCGGAGGTCGTGTTCGCGCATGCCGTGGTGGCGGTTTGCAATGCGGCGTATGAGGCGGACAGTGTGGTGTACAGTGTTTGTGAGTCGAGTGATGAGGGTGGTGTGCTTGCCATTGGACTGAAGAAAGAGTCCGAGGATGCGGAGGGTAGAGACGAGAGGAATGGGTGTGCCGTCAAGGTAGACGGTGAGTGGAGAAGGCGACAGGGGGGCCATCCGCCCAGGCCGAAGGAGCAAAAGCTCCGATTTGGTCGGGGAGCAGCTCAACCCGACGGCCCGGGCGTGAGCTGCTACCGCGTCCACACCTGCCTGTAGAGCGGTCTCCATGTCGCCAAGATTGCCGGTGGTCACCCAGAGGGTGATGTCATCGGCGTAGAAAGCATGAGACAGAGCTGGGATAGCTCGTAAAGCACGTGCCAGCGGGAAGAGGGTGATGTTGAACAGAAGAGGGGACAAGACAGAGCCTTGGGGGGTACCCTTGTTGCCAAGGGAGAAGGAAGGAGAAGAAAGTGGGCCGTATGAGGTTTCGGCTGTGCGGTGGGCGAGGAACGCAGTGACGTAAGCATGGACACGGGGTCCGACATGGAGGGAGGAGAGAGCGTCCAGGATGGCGGTGTGGTGTACATTGTCGAATGCTTTAGTAAGGTCCAGCGCCAGGATAGCTCGAGTGCGTTTGTGGTGGGAGGGGTGTAGGACATCCTCGGAAAGTTGGAGCATGACATCCTGGGTGGACAGCTGGGGACGAAAACCGAACATGGAGTCCGGATAAAAGTCATGATCATTCAGATAGGTTTGGAGGCGGGCCAGGATGACATGCTCGAACAGCTTGCCGAGACAGGAGGTGAGAGAGATGGGGCGGAGGTGTTCGAGGGCAATAGGTTTGCCGGGTTTGGGGATGAATGAGACACGTGCATGGGTCCAGGAGGATGGAAGAGTGCCAGCCTGCCAATGTGTATTGAGGAGATCAGTAAGGGCTTCGAGGGAGGGGGTGTCTAGGTTGCGGAGTACCTTGTTAGTGATGCGGTCCGCCCCCGGGGCCGAGGTGGTGCGGAGTGTGAGTAGCGCCGCACGAACCTCGCCCACGGAGATGTCCGCCTCAAGGTCAGGGTTTGGGGAGCCGGAGTAGGTGGGAAGCGGAGTAGGTAGGTCGGTGCAGAGGTAGTGGTCCCGGAGGGCCGCCAGGAAGTCAGTATCGGTGAGTGGGGAGGAATGAAGGAGATGGGAGATATCCTTGCGCTGGGAAGCTTTAGTGTGTGTAGGGTCTAGCAGCACCCTGAGAAGCGACCACGTGTCGCGGAGGCCCAGGTTGCCTGCCATGCGGTCGCAGGTCTGGCCCCACTGTTGTCTAACGAGAGAGGCGCAGTGCTCCTCCATGTCCAACGCGAGTCGGGCCAAACGGAGGCGCAGGCGGCGATTGTATTTCTGAGCCTGCCACCGGCGGTGGACAGCGTGATAGGCCTCCCAAAGGTGCAGCAGACGGCTGTCTGCCGTAGTGGAGTGTGGTGTTGTAGGGAGTGTGGATGTGGCAGTGTGGACGTCCGCCAAAAGGGTCTTGGTCCAGGCAGAGAGATCGGTGATAGGAGCAGAGGAGGAAGTAGAGAGACGAGTGGAGCGAAAGCGGTCCCAGTCGACTATCTGGGTGAGACGAGTAGAGGCGCGAGCAAGGGAGGGGAGTGGGAAAGTTGTACAGAGGACGTAGTGATCGCTACCGAGGAAGACCCCTGTATTAGTCCAGGTCGGATTGGCGACATTTTTGACGAGGGTAAGGTCCGGATTGGTGTCTCGTTGAACACTAGATCCGATCCTGGTGGGGCAAGCGAAGTCATTAAGGACCGAAAGGCACTCGTTGTGGATGAAAGTCCAGAGTGAGTGGCCTTTGCGAGTGTTCTGGAGGTAGCCCCAGCTGGTATGTGGGGCATTGAAGTCGCCAAGAACGACCAGGGCATTGCGGCCAGCGCAGGAGAGCGCACGGCGGAGGACGAGGAGGAGAGGAGCTGAAGGGGCTTTCGGAGGACTGTACACATTGAGAACAAAGAGGCTTGTCTCAGTGCGACGGCGAGGAAGGATTTCAAGGAGGAGATGGGCACAGTCCGAAACGTCCAACTGGTGCTGCACGGCAGCAAGGTTTCGCTGCACCAGTGTGGCAACGTTTGGGTGGGCTTCAGAAGAAGGATGGAAGGAGGTGTAGTCGCGCAGTTTCACGGGAGTTAGGGGTTCCTGGAGTGCTAGGACGGAGGGGAGAGTGTCGGGAGGGATGTTCTGGAGGTGGAGCTGCAGGGTGTTCCGCTTGCTGCGGAACCCCCGACAGTTCCACTGCCAGAAATTAAGGCGCGTGGGGTGTCTGGCCATGATGGATGGCGGAGTCCCCCGACAGAGTTGGGGTAGGTGCTGGGGTGAGTGGGGCAGGGAGCGACAGGTGTGCGACGGTGGCCTCAGTGGCGCTTTGGCGGGTCTCTAAGGCCGCGACCCTGGTGTCTAGGGCGGTAAGGTGGGATTCGATGGCCGCCACACGGGTGTCGATACTGGCGACGCGCTCCTCAAGTCGCGCAAAGCGGGCCATGACGCGCTTCTCAAACGCCTCCAAGAAGGAGGTTGTTTGGCGAATCACGTCACGCTCGGGCGCGACGGGGTCGGAGGAAGGTGATCGGCGTTTGAGCGGGGGACTGCGGTTTGGAGAGGAGGCGCGCGATGATGCAGCCGAGGCCGTATTCATCGGCTCCACAGCTAGCGACGGCGGCTGTGGAGGTGCGGGAGCTGGGGAAGTAGGAGGAGGAGCGGGGGAGGACAGACGCACTAGCGCGGCCTGCAGCTGGCGCGACAGCTCCTGAATTTGGAGCTGCTGGGCAGCGATAGTGGCCTCGAGGGCCGCGGTTTGGGGGTCCGACGTGGGAGGCTGCGGTTTCCAGCTTACCGGTGATGTGGTGGTGGTGGCGGGGGCGGTGGACGCCTCGGACCTAGGCAGAGGCGGGAAGGAGACGGAGCGGTGGCGGCTGGCAGACTGGGCACCACGGGAGACAGAGTGGTGGCGGGGACGGGAAGGCCGGGGGGTCTTGAGGATGGGCACGGTGGGTGGCGCTGGTGGGGGAGGCTGGTGCTTGGAGGTGGCCGGGGGCGATGACGGGCCGTTCCGCTCGAACCGGAGCCCGCACGAGCGCGAGCCCGTGACGTGGGCTCCCTTGCACAGGATGCAGCAGGGGACGCAGGCCGGGGGCTCGACTGGCTTGTGGGCCTGGCCGCAGCGGTGACAGAGGGCGGACTTGGGCTTTGTGCAGACATCCGCTCGGTGGCCAGGAGCTCAGCAGTTCGTGCAGGCCTCGGCTCTCGGGCGGAACGGGTGGCAGCGGTAGACCCCGCAGTTGAAGACGATGGTGGAGGGAAGAGTAGAAGTGCCGACTAAGGTGATGAGGATGGATTGGGAGCGCCCCATCTGGCGTGCGTCAGCGATGGCGTAGGGGGTGTTCACGTTCATTGACTGGAGGTCTTGGACGATCTCGTCCTGGGTTTGGGAGTCCACTGCGTTGTGTATGATACCGCGGAGGGCGTTGTCGGGTGCGGCCATGTAGGCACGCAGGGGGTAAGATATGGCACCCAGGCGGAGTTCCGAGACTCGGAGGTAGAGGCGAGCGCGCGGCTCAGATGGGGTGCTGACAGTAAGGGAGTTGTTGTACGGGTTTATCCGTACACGGTCGGCGGTGCGTGCGCTGGCGTAGTCGATGGTCGCACGAGTGCAAAGGGTTTGGAGCAGGGCTCCGTTAGTGGTTGTGCGGAGGTCAAGCCCTCCTCCCGGTCTGTAGACGATCTTGAAGTCCTCCGCTGGGAGGCGAGGTAGGGGAGCGTGACGACGGAGAGTGGTAGTGCAGGCAGTCTTGGATGGTGGCGAGGCAGGCGGTGGCGAGACGACGGGCTGGTGGGCCGCGGCTGCACGGCGTGCTTTCACGGCACGGACCCAGCGTGAGTCAGCTTCAAGCTCGGCAGGGCTGATGGAGGTGTCTGCGACTTGATATTCCATGTCGGCGTGTGAGCTGTATCGACGTAGGCGGCGAAATCGGGCGGCGTCGACAGCAGGCGTTGCGCGGAACGCAGCTCCCGCGTAGGCAGAGTCCGCTTCAAAAAGGTGGTCGGTGGGAAACGGCGAGAAGGCCGCTTCCCATATGACTCCCGACGATAGCGGCCCGGGCAAGGGCGGTCGGTGAAGGTCGCGTAGTCTCGGTGGTTACGGAGCGCGCTGACGACACGTCCGTTCACCTCGGCTGACTCGGAAAATCCCCCGGATCTTCTGAGAACGCTTGCTGTCGCTGCCTTGAGCATCGTCGGTGAAATGCCGTGGCAGACTTCAGTTATATTCTCCTGTAACGCTTCTTGAGTCGTCGTTTCCGTCGTGTATACGTGATCCTTAATATAGCTCCACAAAAAAAAGTCAAGAGGGTTGAGGTCGGGTGACCTTGCCGGCCACAGGACAGGCCCATTTCTCCCTATCCGTTGCCCTGAGAAGGCAACATCAAGCCATGCTCGTGCTTGACTGCAGCTGTGGGCTGGGGCCCCGTCGTGTTCATACCAATTTGCGTCAAGCCGGGCTAGTGGCATGTTACAGCAGAAGTCTTCAACTGGCCCTTTGAAGAACTCACATACCTCTTGCCGGTCAGAGTGTTATTAAAAAACACTGGGCCAATGACTGTGCTGTCATATATTCCGCACCAAACGTTAAAAGACCGCTGATATTGGTGGCGGGATCTTCCCAGCCAGTGGGGATTTTGCTCACTCCAATAGTATGCGTTGTGGATATTTACTTGTCAATTTCGTGAAAAGTTCGCCTCGTCAGTCCGGATACTTTGGTGAGAAAGTCAGAATCCTGCTCCTCCTGAATCAAAATCCAATTCGCAAAATCGAATCTCTTGACTCCAGGCATTGCTGCAACTGCAGGTGATAAGGGTGCAGTCTAACTGTTTTCAATATCATCCAGGCAGTTCAGTGGGCCACACCGAGCTGTGCGCTCACGCTGCGCGTGCTAGCGTGTGGATTAGCCGCCATGAAAGGCAAAACGTCGGAGCGAACCTCATTATTTATGACTGAAATTCTCTGCCTCTTTCTTGTGAAGCTGCCGGTTTGCTTCAGCGACTCATAGGTGTTGAATATTGTCATCGGGCTCGGTCGCGTACCCGGCTGCCAGCTTCGAAATATTCTTGCAGCCTGCCGTCTCTGTCCGCCTGCAGCTCTAAACCAAGGATCATGTCTGCTTTTTTCTCGTTGGAAAAAAAGCATCACGAAGTTGGTCGCGCTTTAACAGCCGATGCACTATAGTCTGTTTTATCGCTGTCTGGAACTACCACCTACCACCACCACCCCGTCCGTCAGTCGCTTTACGCAGCGCAGGAGATAACTGTTGCTAGCTTAAATCGAACAGCCAACGCTTGCGTCGCTGCCATGTCGCTTTTCAAGCGGCAGCGCATCTATGGCTGCTTGTGCGCGGAGCGCTTGGGAGCAGTGCAATCACGACGCGCAAGCGGAGCAGTGCAATTACGACGCGCATGTCACGTTGTGTTTCTTGTATTTCGCGGGCATCCGCAGTGACCTGAAAAACACTAATACTTAATAGATAGATAGACAAAAACTGGTTATTCGGACGTTTTGCAAACCGCGCTGCAGCTTTCTAATCGGAAATTTTTTCCTAGCTTCGTTGCTTCAGAAGTTAGTTAATTTTGACTAATTATCTAATTAACCAAAATACAAAAATAGCGTGACACACTGCATACAAAAGTGAGCAACACGCATTTGGTCGCGTCGTCTTGGAGTGCATCGGCATATTTTTTTAACTCCGGTTAAAGTTAGGTAAAACGCTCTGTATAATGCGTCAAACAAGGCAAATAAACATGTTACGCAATCGCAGATTCACAGATCACAGAATCCTAAGGCACGCCCTCCCCCCCCCCCCCTCCGCTCCCCCGAAGCATCACGCGCGACGGAAGGCGGCGCGCTTCCTTCACGCTTTTCTCCGTTGCGCGCATGAGACTGACCCCACCATCGTCGGCTCACCCTCCCGCCCTCTACGCTTTCACTCGCACATACATCCTGCGGCGCGCGCTGACGATGTTATCGCACTTGGACTTCATACGGAACATGACAGCGACAACAGGAATGCGCTTTGAGTGTCCATATAATTGCTATCGCAGTAATATAATAAGAGTATTCGGCAAGTGAAGAGTGCCGTGGCCCATTCCTTTTGCAAAAGTAGTAACAAAATCGAACTTTAAGCATGTGACAATTCACTGCGCCGCAACGATGTCTATTTGTGTGTGGCGGGGGGGGGGGGGGGGGGGCACCGAAATGAAGAAACGCAAAGGAAAGCACGTTGGACACAATCGGACACTTGGGGACACTTGGGGTACCTAATGTAGCTACCTAAGGAAATCGAAGAAAACGTGAGACGCTTGCTCCACAAAGAACCATATGCATGCTGCTCTTTATCCTACACTGGCGAGATAAAATACTTTCCGTAGACGGCTGCTAGCCAGGAAGTGTCAAAAACTATCTGAGGCCAAGAGAAAAACGAACGCGCACCTCAGTGCGCCGCGTGGTTGTCAGGGCAACACGTGAAAAACGCATGACCTCTGGCTGGCTCTGGCAGCCCGCGGGTAGCGAGAACAAGAAAAATGAAGAGGCTCAATGTGTCCTCGCGAATAAAAATCAAAGTAGAAAAAATAAATAAGAACGCAGTTATATTTGCTGGCTTTAGTGCCTTGACATGGATGCTTTGGCGCGCAGCTGAAAAAAAATTTGATATTCTTTTTTTTTACATGACGGCACAAATGAACCATCACGACGCTTCGTCTCATCGGACCTCGCTGCGTGCTCTGTCAACTTGTCTGATAGTGTGTTGATTTGGCTTGTTTCGTTGTATGGTCCGATGTACGACTTTAAAAAAAGTCAATGCAGCTTTAGCGTCAAATGTTTATAAGAACATTAAACCCACAAATATCCGGAATTGAAAATGTAAAGCACGAGTTTGGAAATGTCAATGCACCTTTCGCATCAAAACTTTATGTGATCTTTATGCCCATAAAGTTTCGGAATTGAAATCCATGCGCTCCGTACATTCCGCGGCCTCTGCGCGATGCCGCGACGAGCCCGCTCGCCATCAAAGCGCCCTTGAAACTTTGTGCTCGGATGGAGCTCCTCGCGTCACGATATGTGACTCCTGGTGCATGGACGTTGCCGCGAAATCCAGCCCGATTTAGCAATGTTCGCGCTAAAATGTCTTTTCTAGCGTAAAAAATACATTCTAGAGAAACTCCAGAATGATTTCCGGCGCTGGGGGTTGTTTTGGTCGGCGGTGCATCACAGCACGAAAAAATTTCGGGGGGGGGAGGCTGAAGCCCCATAAGCCCCCCCCCCCCGGCTACGCCCCTGCCCCTGATGGGAGGGGCAAACTATAAAGCCAGCTAAAATAAGAAGTGGTCTCAGGCAGGGCTGTCTATTGTCGCCCCTGCTTTTTATGATTTACATGAGCCAAGTGGAAAAGAGGCTAGAACAGAGCACAATAGGAACCGACATAAGCTATATGCTGGAAGGGCAGAAGGTAGCTCAAGTACTAGCCAGACTGATGTATGCAGATGATATTGTACTGCTTGCTGACACCCGAGTAGGGCTACAGGAACTAATGAGGATATGTGGAGAGGAGGGAGAAAAATTGGGACTGCAATTCAGTAGAGAGAAGTCTGGGATAATAGTATACAATGAAGGGGGGAACCATTGGAAATACAAGGCACTAAGATTGATCATGTTGAAAAATACAAGTATTTGGGCATATGGCTAAACGAGGGCAAAAGGTACTTGGAAGAACATGAAAAAATTATGATTGAAAAAGTGAAAAGGAACTCAGATGTAATGAAACACAAGGCAATGCGGAACTATAATAGGTACGAGGTGGTTAGAGGGGTATGGAAAGGGGTTATGGTACCTGGCCTCACATTCGGAAATTCAGTACTGTGCATGAAATCGGAAGTTCAGGCATGCATGGAAACAAGACAGAGAAGTGTAGGCAGGTTGGCCTTAGGAGCGCACGGGAACACCCCTAATGAGTGAGTGCAGGGGGACATGGGATGGCCGTCATTCGAAGGTAGAGAGGCAATAAATAAGCCAAAATATGAACAGAGACTCGCAACACTGGGGGAAGAAATGTGGGCGGGAAACGTGTACAAATATCTATACATGAAAAGTTTGAACACAAAGTGGACACTCAGAACTAGGAAGCTGAGGATTAGATACCTACAGCCGAGGGAGGGGGTCCAACATGGTTTTAGTGTGGGAAAGGAGGTGAAAGAGACGGAAAGAAAAAGGTAGGAAGAAAGAATGCTTGGAAAGCCAGCGCTAGCTATGTATAGGACACAAAAACAAGAGATAAAGAGAGAGCTCTTATTTGATAACTCGCAGGGAAGCTCACTACTATTCGAAGCTAGGACGGGGGTTTTGCGAACGAAAACATACAGGGCTAAATTTGAAGACGTGGACCTTTCATGCACAGCTTGCGGAACCGAAATTCAGACCACAGAGCATATAGTGCTGAGATGCACAGAACTTCGCCCCACTCTGGCTGAGGGAACAGTGACAGATATGGAAGGGGCATTAGGTTTTCCCGGGGAACGAGGGCAAATAGACGAGAAAAGAGTGGCAGTATCGAAGGGGAGACTAGAGGATTGGTGGAGGAAGTCAAGGGAGAGATAATAGCTACCATAAATCGGGGAGCTAATATTTCTATACTATTTTAGATATTTATTTTGGGGGGAGGAGGGGAGTGAAAACTAGATTAAGGAGAAGAGTGTAGCCGCCATCCATCCATCCATCCATCCATCCATACTATCCGATTGACTATATCCAGGTAGCGTCATCAATGACTTTTTTCAACTTTATGGTGAACAAATGTTGCTCGTAATAGTTGCAATGTTAGTTAATTTGTTCTTATTAAAAATCACCGCCCAAGCACTCCGTACAGATGGTTAACCAGCGAAGCTGAAACGTGCGGCCCCGGTGTTTTATCATTGGGTTCTTGTGCTCGGGCTGCAACATCGGCACGGCGTAGACGAGCTCGTTCCCGGTTCTGCTCGCGGCGTTGGTGATCAAAAGCTGCCTGCTCCTCAGGAGTACGTATGAAGCGTGGCCTACCTATTTCGGAACCCGAGAGAAACTGGTGCGCGTGCGCTCGGCTGTGGCTCGGCTGCGACGTAGAGCAACGGCGTCACTACGGGCGCAGCCAATCGCACGCCTCTCTTTTTCTCTTTTTTTTTTCGCGCGTGTGCGTGGGGTTGCGCCGGAGTTTTCGGCGTACAGTCACAGAACACCTATGTACAGTCGCAATCAATTTGAAGGTGATCGCTCGAGCGGCGACCGAAAGTAGGAGCAGCGCCACGTTACGTCATCGCCGTCAGTCGAGAGGGAAACATCAGATAGCTTCCCCTCCTCTCTCTCTTTTGCTGTTCCCTGAGCAGCTGTCACTCCCGTCTAGCAACTCGCAGCTTTTCGTTATTTTTTTACGCCCCAAAAAACAGCCAGCGGTGGTACCGCACGTGTCGTACATCTATTACTGTGCGAGTGGCCACAATCAGTTGGAAGGTTAGCGTGTGAGCTTCAACCCTTGCCAGAAATAGCCGCCTAGCGCGGCATTTTTTTTTATTTTTCAGGAAATTGCGCTGGCTTCCGTTGCCTTCAAGCATTTCCACAAAGAGCGGGCACTCTCCTCAGTCATGATGGTGTCAAAGTTCACATGTTTCCTTAATTTTTCCTTTGCACAGCACACTACCGCGCCTATTAGCTGGGTGCGGTCAACACATGTTAAAGCTTCCTAGGTATCCGAAATTAACGAAAAATTTATATCTGGGTGATTGGCAGAAGAATGCGGCGAGGCGGCAGCATGCAGAAAAAAGCGGCACTGAAAGCCGTCCGAGGTAGTCGGTCATAGTAATTAATGGAAAGGTGCTTTCTGCATCCTCTTCTCAGGTGGGGTCCTATACTTCGCTATAAGGGACACATGCACATGCATTTTCGTCAGCAAAAGAGTGAGCGGAGGAAAACCAATGAAGAGAAGCACGGTCTCTGCCACTCTATAGTTAGTGGGTACCAGAGTACGTGGTGCAAATGGGTGGGGAGGGGATGACGGTTACTGAATGCTCATAATTGGGATTGTTTAAGTCAATTGATTAAATATCACTTACTGATCTAGGCCATGTACAATCAACATTTTCGCATTAACAGAACAAAAGCAGTGTCAGTGCCCCCATAACTGTTCCGGTACCCTCTACTACGCAAATTCTCCCTGTCTAGGTGAAATGGTAGGTTTTCGAAAATCTCTTTCATGCCAAGATATCATGCTTCGAATGAAGCATGACATCATTACACCAAATAGCAGTCTAGATACGCAAGCAATTCTCAGTCTGGACCTCCACGGAGCCTTCAATAACGTTTCACATTCCGCCATCCTCCGAGAGCTTAATCTCATTGGGGTTGGCGGAAAGACATATGACTACATATGTACCTTTTTATCCAACCGTACCGCAACGATACACATAGGCACAGAGCAATCCCTTTCATACGCTTTAGGTAGCTACGGCACGCCCCAAGGCTCAGTGCTGTCCCCTTTTCTTTTTAATCTTTCTATGATGCCGATGGCGCAAGCATTGCGGTCTATTCCCGATCTCAAGTTTTCACTCTACGCCGATGACATCACTCTTTGGACGACTGGCGGCTCCGACGGAGAGATTCAAGACACTCTACAGGCCGCAGCAGACGCCGTCGTGGCTCATGCCGGGGCTATGAATCTCACATGCTCCCCTCAAAAATCCGAGCTGCTACTTCTGCCATCCCACCGGGGGGCCGGAAAACACATGTCTAGCATAGAGGTAATCCTAAACCACATCCCCGTTACTAGAGCGGACAGGCTCCGGGTGCTCGGTTTACACATTCAAAGCAACCGGCTCAACACATATACCCTACATACACTCCAGACCACAGTCGATCACACCCTGCGTCTTCTAGGGCGAGTCTCCAATAAACATGGCGGACTAAAGGAGGCCGAACTTCTCCGCTTGATTCAGGCCTTCGTTATCAGTAAAATTACATTCGCAACACCATATCTACATTTCCTTAAATCAGAATCAGATAAGATCGACACTCTTTTACGCAAAATATATAAATTCGCTCTCGGGGTCCCCATACGTACCTCCACTGAAAGGCTAATGCTTACTGGAACTTTCAACACACTTTCTGAACTCACAGAAGCCCACCTCACATCCCAATATAGCAGACTGTCTAACACCGCAACAGGTCGACACATTCTACAAACTCTTTCTATCACTCCGGCACCCATCATCAAGACTAAATACACCATTCCACATCACATACACGAGAACCTCTGCATTCCCCCACTTCCTAAAAACATGCACCCTGTGCATCACAAACAGCGCAGGAGGCAGCGAGCAAAGGCTCTCCAAAAACAATTCTCCACCTCTAAAGACGTGCTCTATGTTGATGCCGCCGAATATGCGAACAGAAATCATTACGCAATATCAGTCATTAACTCTCACGGGCAGGTCGCTGCGGCCGCCTCCATTCCTGGCTCTTCCTCGGAGGAGGCGGAGGAAGCGGCCATAGCCCTGGCCCTCACAATTCCAAATTCATCAGTTATCGTTAGTGACTCCAAAGCAGCCATACATAACTTCGGAGCGGGTAGGGTCTCTAAGCCAGCTTTCTCTCTTCTCTTGGCTCATCCTTTCAATCAAACTGTGGCATTAATCTGGACCCCCGCGCATGCGGGCCTTGCCGGAAACGAGGCGGCTCATGCCAGTGCCCGAGGATTTACAGTCCGGGCTCAGGCATCAGATGCGTCGGACCTCGCCACGGAGGAGGCGCCGTTTACAGCGCGGGATCGACTTATTACTTACCACGAAATCTGCACACACTACCGATTAGACCGCTTAACCTTTCCGCCACTCATGGGCAAATCCCCGCGTAGGTGTGAAGTTCTGTGGCGACAGCTGCAGACTCGCACCTTTCCGTCCCCTTACCTCCTCCACCGCATTCATCCCGCCATTTACCTTTCTCCCTCTTGTAAATTCTGTGTCTCTCCCAGAGCAGACTTAAACCACATCATGTGGGGGTGCCCTAAGCACCCCCTTCCCCCTTTCCTCAAGCAATTAATATCTAGTGAGGAGCAGTGGGAGGCTGCCTTGCGCAGCTCCAGGCCCGAACTTCAGGAGGCCATCCTGGAGTGGGCTGAGAGGATAAAGGAGGCCTACTTCAAGTAGTTCCTCCCCCCACCCTCTATTCCATTGCCCCCTTCCCTTTAAAGACGGATAAATAAAGTTTTTCATCATCATCATCCCTGCGTTTCTTCACTCCCTTACCCCTTGCTCCACGACCCAGTTCAGATGCCCGTGAAAACGATGGTGACATCCACTGCGCCTTCCTTTTGTTGCAACTGCGCTATTATAGTATCAACTTTTTCACTGTTTAACATTGCCGTCCGTTTCTACTATTTGCTTGCAGTCGAAAAAGTTGCTTTAAGGAGTCAAAAGAAATAAGACATAGCATTTGTGAATATTGTATTGATTGCAAAAACAGTTAACAGCACTTTGCACTTGCCCGTAACATGGAACCTAGGTCTGCTGATACTGCCCACTTCAGAAATGTGTCGACATGCCTTCAGTACTTGATAGGGTCCTTGTCTTTGCAGCTTTTCAATTCTTCTGGGCAATGATGCGTAGAGCGACTCTGCAATTGCCGGGTCTTCACGAATTCGATTCCATTCTGCTTCCACTGCTTGCCACAACGTTTCAGGATTTTCAGTTTCCGGATGTACGCGAGCCAGATTAGTTTTCATAGTGCCTCAAATATTTTCAATTATGCTGAGGTCCGGTCTTCGTGGTGGCCACTCCAGCTGTGCGATGATACTGCTGTTCAGGTACTCCTGCACAACAGATACTCTGTGTGCGGGGCACCCATCATGCTGAAAACAAAACCAGCCATCTGGAAAGGGTCCATTAATTGCATACGGAAGGAGAATGGTGTCACAAATTTATTTGTAGGCTTATGCTGTCAGCCTCCCTGGAATGCGGTACAGCGGACCAAGACCTGCATCGCACCCCACACATTTACGATGACACGTACGCTAGCAAGAAGTTCCGGACGTTGTTCTCGTCGTAACTGCCGGAAAGAAAAAGAAGTAAGTTTTAAAATGCTCTAACAGCATGCGCATGCCTGTCTTACCGGGAACCGGCGACCCTCCAGACGCGAAGGCGCTGATTCCAACAAGTGGAGAACGTGGACTCGCCCCTGAATATCACTTGCTGCCTTTGGTTTGTTCTTCAGTTTCTGTGACGCTTAGCGAATTGTAACCGTTTCTGAAGGTGAGCTGCCGTAAGAACGGGCTTTCTTGCGGCGACCCGACTCTTCAGTCCAGCCTCATGAAGTCGCCTTCGGATAGTGGGCAGACTGACGTCAACATCAAGCTCCTCGACAATTTTTTTTTTTTTTTTTTTGCTGTTGTGTTGGACAACTGCAGCTACGAGAAGGTGGTCTTCGTCTTTAGTCGTTTTCCTGGGCCTGCGGGCGTGAGGGGCATCCGCTTGCGCGGTTCTCTCTGAAATAAGCTTTCAAGATGCGAGTTATAGGTTTTTCTGGACGGCCTACTATGGCAGCAATTTTTCTTTGAGATTGATGCATTCCCTAGACCGATTATCTCCCTCCTTTCGTCAACCGTTAACCGCCGTGGCATCTTTGAGCGCGACCAAAAGAAACGGCATTTATATGTCACGAAGAGAGACTGATAATTCCGCGATGTCCACCAGAAGCTGCGCAATAACGCTTTTTTTTTTTTTTTTTCTGAAAAATCACCGGTCCGTCACGTGCGGGCTTTAGAAGACAGTGACAGTGTTATCAAAAGCTGCTAGGGCAGGAAAACGCGGCCTAGCTATACCAGTAACGACATGAAAAAGAAAAAAATATATACAATAAAGATAAAACGGAGCAAAGACAAAAATATTGGTGATAGGATAACAGTGCTTCATCGAACAGCCGAAGGGCAAGAGAAGGTATCGTAATTCTGCTTTGTGTGGTAAAAATGAGCTACGCAACGATGCTGTCCTAAAGATTCGTCACCCTTCACGAGATAACCTGCGAATTAATTTCGATTGCCTTATCAGCGTTTGCACAGAGGCGTCATTGTTAGCCAAGATATGCACGAGGCAGCGACGCACACATATCATTACCATGGAAGGGAAACAATTCAAACAAACACAAAAATGTGGCGAATTAGTCTTGGGGGTGACGGTTGCAGCTTGGAAGAGCATAAAAGGGGAAGAAGGCAGCGCAATTTTTATCTTCGCAGTTCCGAAATCGGCCGCTATGCTGCTTGGAAGGCCCGCCGGTCGATGCTCGCGCGATCACCTTCGAAGTGATTGCGACTGTACAGGTATACAGACGGACGGACGGACGAATCGGCTAGCCATATACAGCTTCGCTGTAAAAAGAGTATCAGAAAGGCAATAAACAGCGACAATTTATCCTTACACCGAAGCACTTCCGGCGCACAGCCACGTGACAGCAAGTGTCGTCTGCTTGTGTATATAACACGGACGTTCTCCGTGTTAACGCGAGCTGTGCGGTTATATAGTGTTGGTCTCGAGCTTTCTTTTCGCGAGCACCATGGATCGGCCTTGTTACGTTGTGGGCTGTAAATCTAGCGATCGGTGAACTGTCAAGCTGCGCCCCTCTGCAAGGCAACATGCGAGCATGAGTGACTGCATAAGGCAACATGAGTGATTGCAGGGCATTGGGCTGCCGGTATCCGATATTCGGCGCCAGCATCTACGCGTTTGCGGCCGTCACTTCAAGCTGGAGGATTACTACCACAACAGAGTTTTACCGTGTACGGTATTCGGTTAAACACAAGCCCAAGCGGACTGGGCGTTTTGCCGGATGAGCGGAGGCGCAAACCTGAACGGCCTGCACGGTGTGCCACCTGGGGGGCACAGAGTTCAACCAAACAGGGCTTCAAGTGTATTCTACTTAGCTGCTAGTGTAAATTTTCGGCAGAAGCGCAATTGTGAACATGTTGTCTTTTTAAATGTTTAAAATGTTTTACACTTGGTTACAGTAATATTAGCTCTGTGTTTGGCTGGTTAAGCTCTGCGCCAACAGCTAGGTGGCTGCACCGTGCAGGCTGCTCAGGTTTACGCTAAAGCCTCTTCATCACAACGGTAGTAGCATGGAGGGGCTTTAGTTTACGTCTCCTCCCACCCGTCAAAACGCCCAGCTCGCCTGTGGTTACTGAATACCGAACACACTGGCCGCTGCGACAGAGTGTCAGTGACAGAGTGCATGCTGCTTGCATAGCTCTCGCGGCGGATCAACGGCCAGGCAGCTAGCGGAGAGGTTGGAGACGTTTCGTGCGCTGGCTCCAAAACAACCGGAAGTAGACATCACGACGTCACATCATGAGGCAGAGCCAGTGAAGGCGCAGCTTAGCCTCGATCCCTCGTCAAAAAAGTGGTCCATTTGCCTGCACCACTCTGAACCAGTTCACAGCGGTTCACAACAGCGTGACACTCGAAACGAACGGCAAGGCACAGACACGGTGCAGGCATTATGTTTTGTCTGACCATGTTCAAAGAGTGCGTAAGTTTGAGAGGTCCTGAACTGCTGTAATGATACGCTTCTGAGGTGTCAGTACACCTGCACTTGCGTAGACACGATAGACGCACGTAATCGGGGTTAACTTCGCTTGCGGCCGTGTGATGCGTCGTTTGCTGTGCTGCTGTTTCGCACCTGTACGACTGTAGCAGTTCAGCACCGATAGTAGAAAAGGTGCAGCAAAATCATGAGCCAGTACTGCAACTTTTGAAACCAACGGTGTGGTTCAGAGGGCGCCATTGCTGCACCATTAAAATGAATGGCAGGGTGCAGCACCTTGTGAACTGGTTCAGGTGCTGCAGGTGAACCAAACTAACCCGAGGAGAAAAAACATGGCTAGGGAAGATGATAACTTCTAATCGTCTGTAGACGGACGCTTCACTTCAATTGTGGTGATGTTTTTATTTATTTATTTTTATTTTATTAATACTGTAAGCCTTTACAGGCTCTTACAGGAGTGGGAACAACAAAGAAAAACAACAACGAAAAGTACAGATTGCCAGCAATAGAAAAAAAAAAGATCCGAAAATAAGAAATGAAAGAAACGAAAGTCCTAAAACAGTACAGACTGTTCCTGTACTAAACAGTACAGGAAAGGGTGCGCGTTATACACCGATTTTGGAATAACTGCAAGCGGCATACACAGTAAAAGTGTACACTACAAGAACTGAGATCAGCATACACATGAAACATACACTCCGTGCGCAGCCCCTTTGTTTTCTACAACGGTGCAACCTGCTGATCAAAAAAATTTTCAATCTTGACAGAAAATGTGATGACAGATTCCGAGGACACAATGTCGTGTGGCAGTTTATTCCATAATTCTATGACTGACGGAAAGAAGGAATACTTTAATGTATTACAGCAGGAGGTATATGGCCTGATATTCTTGTCATGGTTTGTTCTGGATGAGCGCTGGTATGGTGGTTTTAGGTACTCGTGTTTGCTTATATTAATGCTGTCATGATAAAGAAGGTAGAGAAACTTTAAGGCAGCAACGCGTCGGCGAATTGCCAATGTTTGAATGTTTGCCCGGTTGCGCAGTGCGGTTATGCTGAAGTCACGTGAATACTGCGAATACACAAACCGGAGAGCTTTATGTTGAATTCCCTCCAGTTGATTAAGAAGGTAGATTTGGTGCGGATTCCAGATAATAATGCCATATTCAAGGATTGGCCTTACAAGGGCCTTATAACTTGCTAGCCTAACTTTGGAAGGTGCCAGTGCAAGTTTCCTGCAAAGGTATCCCAGCTGTCTATATGCTTTTGTGCACGTCTGTTTAATGTGAACGTCCCATTTTAATGTGTTTGTGATGGTAACGCCCAAGTATTTAACTGTGTCGGCTTCTGTTACATGTAATCCCATTAGATGATATGCAAATTTTAAGGGTACCTTTTTTCAAGTTATATGCATGGATGAAGTTTTTGCTACATTAATTTCCATTCCCCATTCTTGACACCATCTGGCAATGTTAGTTAAGGAGGAATTAAGTTGAATCTGGTCGTTAATCGTCCGTACTGTGGTGTAGATGACACAGTCATCTGCAAATAGCCTTACTGTTACGTCAGGTTCAATTTGAGAATGAATGTCATTAACAAAAATTAGAAAAAGAATCGGACCCAGCACTGACCCCTGTGGAACACCAGAGTAGACATCTAACTCTTCAGATTCAGTGCCATTTATTTTAACGTACTGGCTGCGGTTAGAGAGATAGGCGGTTATCCAGTGTACTATGTTAGTGTCAATCCCAATATTCTTAAGTCTGTCAATTAATTTTGGATGGGGTACCCTGTCAAATGCTTTGGAAAAGTCTATGAATATTGCGTCAACTTGAAGTCTCGAGTTAATTACTGTAGCAAAGTCATGCGTTATTTCGAGGAGTTGAGTGATGGTAGAAAGACCTTTGCGAAATCCGTGTTGTTTGGGGTACAGTAGATTGTTATCTTCTAAGTAGGTGGTAATTGCTTTGCTAATAATATGCTCCATCATTTTACAACAAGAACTAGTGAGTGAAATCGGCCTGTAAGTGTTTACCAGTAACTTATTGCCTCCTTTGTGAATCGGAAGGACCTTGGCACGGAGCCAGTCCATCGGCAGGGTGGCTGTTTGAAGTGATACTACGAAAATTGCATGCAAGAAAGGAGTTATCTGTTCTGCATAACGCCGCAGAAAAGCATTTGAAAGATTGTCAGGACCTGAAGATTTTTTAATGTCAATCTGAAGCAATAAATTAAGTATTCCTTCTTGGGTTACGACTACTTCAGACATTGATAACGGAGGATCCGTCACAGTTTCGCTTTCTGTAAGTGCAGGGGTACGTGTAAAAACGGACTGAAAGTATCTGTTGAATGTGTTGGCGACAGTGTGAGCTTCATCAGTTATGATTCCATTTACATCGATTTGAGTCACTTGGTTCTCGGGCCTGGATAAGTAGCGCCAAAACTTTTGTGGATGCTGTGTCATAAAATTTATTAGTGCTGTTGAAAAAAAAAACATCCCTTGCCTTCCGTAAAGCAGTTTTTAGCTCACCAGAAAGTCGGCGGTTTTACTGTAGCTCTAGCCTACACATCCATAAAATTTGTCTAAACCATTTCAGGGACCCTTTAATCCAAAGAGAACACACAGGTGTAGCATCCATAAATATTACCAAGAACACCCGCTGCCGGATGCCATTACTGAGCAAAATTTGAGTGAATCGTTGTGGTTCAGCCAGTAAAGTCTGGCTCCTCAAGCGACAAAACATGTTTTATTATGACCACTATGCTGCAATGAAACTTGTCACATTTTGTTTCAGTTCCATGGTTACAGTGACAGCACAAAGCTTTTGAAACCAATTTGAAAAATATTCAAATTTGTGAACAGCGACAGTCTATCAAATCAAAGAGGACAATATTTAATTTGTTACTTGAAGGTTTCAAATATTCGCACACACCTGTCACTTGTACTTCGGCCAAAGGTATTCCTCACTTGCGACAACTAATGACCTCCGAGAACAAAAGTGCACAGGGATCTACATGAGAAAGAGCTGAGATTTTTGGAAGCTAAAGGAAAGTGCAAGTCGTCTTTAGGACAAAATTGTATCCTTCCTGCTGTCAGCACAGAAATACATACAGATTCAGGTGTTCATGACAGCACTGTCTAGCCACTAAGACAGTTAATTTACCATGCTCAATAATGTTGTAGGGTCCCTTTAATACAGTTTCCAGTCAGATACTAAAGACGGAATACCCTCTTTTTAAATTCCTTGATGGAAAGAGGTCCTAAGTGATGTACCACCCATCCTGACATGCTGCGAGTGTTATATGTGGTCTGTACATTTTATTTTCTCCGATTCTCATGTGTAAGCATCAAATGGCTCATTGAGTGAAGAAACCAGCATGCAGCGAAACAGCACCTAAATTCCCATTGGCTGCGACGCCATGGCACGAGTGCGCCTCGATGGAGCAGAGCGGGTGAAAGGGCACAGCTGCTGCCTCAAAAGTGCCTCAGATGTTGCATGAGGGGAGACTGCATCGCCGCGACACAAATCGCTCTCGCAAGCCTGTGTTATTTGCACATTCCTTTTCACTGCAAGCTCTCACCTGCGTTCTAACTGCACCTCAGTAAGGCCACCAAAATGCACCAAGTGTCTCGATGCACTCGTTTGCCCGCGAGGTCATAACTCGAAGGACCCCTCAGCATTAATGCTTCCATATTCACAACTCCTAAGAAGTGCTTAGGTGTCCTCGGATTTTTTGTTTCCATGCCAGCTGTGCCCACTTCCTCTCGCCCATTGCAAGTGTTCTCTGCCCAGTTTGTGATGTGATATGTTTGGAATACAACACATATACTGCTTGCAAAAGGTTGTACGAGCTTGGCTTCGAATTTCAATCACAAGCTCTACACAATGCATAGTTCTCAATTAAAAAAATATCAGAACTTGCTGTTGGGCTAGTTGGTAACTCATTATTGTAAAACAAATTAAAGACCTCCTCAGACACGGGAATCTGGGGGGTCTGTTTGAAGTCATCGCGTGTGTGGATGTATGAGGGTGTGCTTCTTGCACTCTAATTTGTTTTACTATAATGAATATAAATCTAGTTCTGGTCTGAATGTTCATGATCATGCTTCTAGATGACTTGTTTAATGTCTTTACACACCATGCTCAAGGGTGGCCTGGGATCTTTTAAATAAATTGAATGCTCAAACAGATAGAAGTGTGCAAGTTTTATTTCCTCTTTTACTTCCAGCACATTCCATAAGCATGCATCGACATTTGGCACACTCCATGCCAATGGCACACGCCAATGGAAACTGACCCTGTCAACCTTTAACAGCCGAACTCTGTCGAGTGAGGCTAGCTTAGCAGGACTCTTTGAGGAACTATCAGACATAGTTTGGGATATCATCAGCCTTAGTGAGATTAGAAGAACTGGTGAGGCTTACCCATTGCTGAATAACGGCCATGTCCTCTGCTATAGAGGTCTCCCAGATAAGAAGCAATAAGGGGTAGGATTCCTAATCCATAAGGACATAGCGGGCAACATTGACGAATTCTACAGCATTAATGAGAGGGTAGTAGTAGTCGTAATCAAATTTATAAGAGGTACAGATTAAAGGTAGTACAAGCCTACACTCCAACATCCAGTCACGATGATGAGGAAATAGATCAGTTTTATGAAGATGTTGAATTGGCAATGAGAAAAGTGCAAACTCAGTATACCGTAGTAATGGGCGACTTCAATCCTAAAGTGGGGAAAAAGCAGGCTGGTGAACAAGCAATTGGTAACTACGGCATCGATTCTAGGAACGCTAGAGGAGAGATGCTGGTAGAATTCGCAGAAACGAATAAGCTGCGAATAATGAACACCTTGTTCAGGAAGCGTAGCAACAGAAAGTAGACCTGGAAAAGCCCTAATGGTGAAACAAGAAATGAAAGTGATTTCATACTTTCTGCCGATCATACTTTCTGCCGAGGTCAAACTAGCGACAGTAAGGGTAAAAGCAGACGAATTTGGGCTGGTACTTGCAAACAAATGTGCAGCCTTAGAACAGAGAGATGAAGAAGACATAGACTTAATGAATGAAACCGTAACTAGGCTGACTTCAGAGGCAGCAATTGAAGTGGGAGGCAAGGCACCAAAGCTCTCCCAACAAAAGACCTGATAACAAAAGACCTAATAACAAAAGACCTAATAATGAAATGACAAAGAATGAGACTGTCCCACTCAAGAGATAAGGTAGAATTCGCAGAACTGTCAAAACTGATCAACAAGGCAAAAATAAGTGATATTTGAAACTACAACGTGAGAAAGACTGAAGAAGCCATAAAAAATAGACGTAGCCTGAAATCAGCGAGAAGAAAACTTGGCATCGGACAAACCAAGATGTATGCAGAGAAAGATAAGCAGGGTAATATCATCAGCAATCTCGAAGGTATAGTAAAAGCAGCGGAAAAATTCTATACTAACCTCTAGAGTACCCAGAGGAGTCAGGATACCTCCATTAGAAACAGTAACGAACAGGATACAGACACTCCTCCTATAACTAGCGATGAGGTCAAAAGGGCCTTGCAAGACATGAAATGAGGAAGAGTGGCAGGAGAAGATGGAATAACAGTCGATTTAATCAAAGATGGAGGAAACAATGCTTGGAAAACTGGCGGCTCTATATATGAAGTGTCTATCGACTGCAATTAGGGTCCCAGAAAACTGGAAGAATGCAAACATAATACTAATCCACAAAAAGGGAGACGTTACATAATTGAAAAATTATAGGCCCATTAGCTTACTCCGAGTATTATATAAAATATTCACCAAAATAATCTCCAGTAGAATAAGGGCAACACTGGACTTTAGTCAACCAAGGGAACAGGCTGGCTTCAGGAAGGGATACTCTACAATGGATCACATCTGTGTCATTAGTCAGGTTATCGAGAAATCTGCAGAGTACAATAAGCCTCTGTTTATGGCTTTCATAGATTACGAAGAGGCATTCGATTCAGTAGAGATACCAGCAGTCATAGAGGCATTACGTAATCAAGGAGTACAGAACGCTTACGTAAATACCTTGAAAAATATCTACAGAGATTACACAGCTACCTTAATTCTACACAAGAAAAGCAGGAAGATACCTATAAAGAAAGGGGTCAGAGAGGGAGACACAATCTCTACAATGTTATTCACTGCATGCTTGGAGGAAGTATTCAAGCTACTAAACTGGGAAGGCTTAGGAGTAAGGATTGACGGCGAATATCTCAGCAACCTTCGGTTTGCCGATGACATTGTTCTATTCAGAAATACTTCAGATGAGTTACAACAAATGACTGAGGACCTTAACAGAGAGAGTGTAAGAGTGGGGTTGAAGATTAATATGCAGATGACAACGATAATGATGAATAGCCGTGCAAGGGAACAAAAGTGCAGAATCGCGAGTCAGCGTCTAGAGTCTGTAAAGGGGTACGTTTACCTAGGTCAACTAATCACAGGGAACCCTGATCATGAGAAGGAAATTCATAGAATAAAAATGGGTTGGAGCACATACGGCGGACATTGTCAGCTCCTGACTGGAAGCTTACCATTATCATTGAAAAGGAAGGTGTACAATCAGTGCATTTTACCGGTGCTGAGATATTGGGCAGAGACTTAGAGATTGGCAAAGAAGCTCGAGAACAAGTTAAGAACCACGCAATGAGGGATGGAACGAAGAATGCTAGGCATAACGTTAAGAGACAGAAAGAGAGCGGTTTGGATCAGAGAGCAAACAGGTGTAGCCGATATTCTAGTTGACATTAAGAGAAAAAAATAGAGCTGGGCAGGTCATGTAATGCACAGGTTAGATAACCGTTGCACCATTAGGGTTACAGAATGGGTACCAAGAGAAGGGAAGTGCAGTCGAGGATGGCAGAAGACTAGGTGGAGCGATGAAATCAAGAAATTCGTGGACGCTAGTTGGAATCGGTTGGCACAGGACAGGGGTAATTCGAGATTACTGGGAGAGGCCTTTGCCCTGCAGTGGACATAAAATAGACTGATGATGGTGATGAATAAAGTCTGCATTACTTGAACAAAGAAATCTGTTTAATCTGTTGCACAATTTAAACATGCATAAAAAATATTGGCCCTTTCCTGACATTAAAATATGCAGATAAGAAGCTATACCACACTTCAATGTGAGTGTGTTTACCACTGTTGTTATTTCACTGTGATGGCCTCTCCGTTTCCTGGATTTTCAACTTCAAGCTTGCAGTGGAGGTATGCTTCCTCCAGATGTTTGTAGAGTGAGTGAGAATGTCCATGACTGACAGCCAGCACAGCTTCAGCCTGCAAATTACATGCACAGATTTAGGACATGAATTATGATTTGCAACATCAAATCTTAACCTTTTTGCAGGCAACAGCCTCTATATAGTACTGGCCTCGAAGCAGTTTTGCAGGTGTTGGCACAGCCGTAATGAGATAACTGATAAAATTTGGCTTTGTCACAATAAAAGGCATCGTCAAGGAAGCAATGCTAATACCTTTCATGTTGCAGGCAGTTGCCTATAATAGAAAGTTATCTAGAAAGTTATAATAGAAAGTAAGAGAGAATATTGATAGGCAATGGTATGCATTATTATAAACAAACAAACAAAGATATAAATAAATAAATAACTACAAATCAGAGCTCGAATTGAACATAGGCCCTCTTGATTCCAAGACTTGTGCTCAACTGATTGTGAAACAGGACATTTGGTACCTGATTGCACTGACAGGACTTTTGCTGTGTGACTTGCCATACAGTGTACATACCTTCCATTGAGCAACGCTGATGAATGACTGCACTGTTCAGCTGTGGCAAAGGGATTAGAGCACTGCACAGGCTCAGGTTTACATGAAAGTCTGTGCCTCACTCAGGCCAGGTAAGCAAGTTTTGATGATATTACAGCTGAGGCCTGAGCCCAGCCAAGGGCTCAGGCCTCAGCTGTAATATGTCTGGGTATGGTATCTGTAACTTCACAAAACTGTTGACATTAAAATTGCCACTCTTACAAAATTTTGGGTCAGTTTTGGGAAAGCCAAGGCATGCAGACCATGGCACAGCAGTGGTACACTCTACAGATTAGCGTACATTAGCAATGCCCTTCGGGCTCTGTGAAAATGGTCACAATGGCCACCCACATCCACCTACATCCCATTCTTTCCATCGACACAACACTGCACAAGTCTGGTCAGTGCGATTCCCTGGACAGTGGATACCTAGAGGTGAGCTTCGCATTCAGATGAGGAATGATCAGATTCAACATTTGAATCCAGGTGTAGCGATGAGGTTGACAACTGGACAGATGGAGATGCACACTAGCCGTCTGGGGAGTAGTGGTGAAGGATGAATTTCAAGAGTGTGTGAGAGTTTCCTCTTCCATTCGAGGTTCACAAAAAAAGAACTCATTGACGTTGTGAGGACGCTCGACTCTCACACCTCCCCTGATGTTGTCCTCCCCACATGGCTCTCGTATACCCTGTAATCCGGCTTCGCCATGTGATTGCAGCCTAGTGCGAGAAATGGGGCGAGTGTTGCGCTGCTAACGCCACCTAATGGCGGGGTTACTCGGACGCGAAAGGGAGTAGGCTACTTCCTTTCGCGAAAAGTACAGGCTACTCCGAGTAGCCTGTAACTTTTTGGCTTGGAGTCGGTGAGCAGCGCGGGCGTCTCGCGCGTGTGCCGGCATACTTAGCGGGACCGTCTGGGAAAAGGCTAAGGAGCAGAACACCGGAATGGACGAACGGCATTGTTCGAACGCACCACCATTCTCGTGACTGTGCGTGCAAACGATTAGGCATTAGTGTCCGTCATCGGGCGAACACATTCGCTCGCTATCCGGTAGCGGTGAGTCAGACTTCTATTTGTCGCGCACCCGTCGGCATGCTCTATGTGTAGTACTTCGGCTAGCAGGCATTAGTGTATGAACGGTGCAATAAAAGCTCTTTTCATTGTTTGCACTACTGTGTTGTCGTTCCTTTGTCCCAATGGCACGCGTGAGACCCCAAATGTGACCCTTGACAACGACGCGGGCGGTCGAAAGGTATAGTTTTTCGCTCGACTCTGCGCCGGCCGCGCCTTCGCGTTTCAGTAGTTTTGTTATCGCATAGTGCTGCGCTGGTTTTGTTGGCTCACGAAACTCCCACAAACTGGAACTAGCAGTGATGTTGCGGGATGCCCGAACGGTCCACGCCACTTGACCAAATGCAGCTGTAGCAGCGAACCCAACGTTATGTCCTGGCTCAGTTTCTCCACGGCCGCGCATTTACGTTTTGCGAAAAAAAAAACAAAAAAAAAAAACAACGTAGCGCCATCTGTCGAGCGCCGTTTTACTCATACGGCAGTAGAGGGCGGTGATGGTGTATGCAACGCTACCATTCCCCCACTCGAAGTTAGGCGGTTTAAATTACACTAAAGGTATACGGTCCAATCAGATGCAATTTTCTCTTAAACGAAGTCTTGGCATGAAACAAGCACTGCAAGGTTTCTGTAATGGTATTTTAACAGGCCACGTTGACTTAATATTTGCCTTTAGTGTCCCTTTTACACACTACAATACATGTTGAAACAAAAGTAGAGAGAGCCCAAATTCATTAATATCATGAAACACATATACAGTGGAACTCCAATTATGACTTTCTTGGGACCACGCGAAAACATTGTACAATCCTGAGGGTCGTATAATCCAGCAACAAAAATTAGGTGTCCAATGATACACGGTTTCATGTGAAAGAATTGCGAGGAGCTTCAATTCCCAAAAAGTAAATGAGAAAATACTGCATTGCAGGTGCCAACCACGCTTTGGTGGAGAGATTTACCATACCGTGTCGGTACAGGAGGGAAGGGGACAACTGTCGTCTACCCCTCCCCCCCCCCCCATTCCTTGCCGCTTATCCCCACAGCTTGGTCACTCTTTCCCTCGGTGCCTTCCCTCGCCTTACCGGAATCCCTTCGTGGCAGCCGTGGAGAGCGAACGCGTCCATTTCTTGTTCTTCCTGGTGTGTTGGCATCAATGCCGTCAGCGTTTGACGAAACGCTCGCCTGCATTTGCGGTGTATTTTTCGTGGGCTAGAATCCGCTGTGGATTCTCGTCCCCCGCATCGTCCATGATGGGCTAGCCACCGCTGGGCAGCCAGCGAGACTTGTGACAGACGAGAGCTTGCCCAAGAGCACGTAATCTTTCCCTCGCCTTTTCATGACGAACCAGCGAGCCAACTAACCAGCGACAGTGGGCCCCCCTAAAGATTACTGTCCGCCCCTACTTCCCGTCCCTCTGTTACGCGAGCTCGAGCACGAGGCCCCCTCCTTCCCTCCAAATTTCCTCTCACCCCTCGTCGCAACTCGGCTGCCCGAGAGCACATATTCTTTCCCACGGCACGTTTCCTCGTTTTCCCTCCCCCAAGTCCGACTTACCAGGAAAATGACCGAAAGAGCCAAAGAAAGCTATTACGCTTTAGAAGGAATTCAGGAGGGAGCCTGGAAACCAGTCGGAACTTTCCTTATTTGAAAGAGCACTCTCTACTTCCCGGCTGAGGGGACGGCGCCATGAGGGAAATGGCGCAAGCTGGTGGCACTTATCACGCGCCCGCCACTGGGTTCACAGTTTTGTTAGGGTTGTCCTGCAAGATGGAACGTGCGTAATCTCTTGTCATATAATCAAGGTATTTAATGAAGTCTCTCTATGGGGTGTTCGCCGGGACTGTATTAATCCGTTGAAAAACTTGGGACATCGCAAAATTGGGGGACGTATAACTGAGGTTTCACTGTACTTATATATCGCAGAATAAAAATCAAGGCCATAAAGACAAAGATGAATGAAGCAACAGAAAGTGTTAGTTCCATTTGACAATATGGTTGCACATGAACCCTATGTCACAAATTTATATTTCATGAAGTTAGAAAATTATCAAGTGCAAAAAAATGTCAGTCTGTGAGACATAGGTTGTCGAACCTCGATATAACGAATTATCGCAGATAACCAAGTAAATTTACAATTTGGTAAGCCATGCTTTATTTCATTTGAGCATTCTGATGCTACAATGAAATCACAAATGTGGTGTGCAACTTGGCATCGGTTATAGCGAAACACATCTTTTTTTTTTTTTGCAGGTGCCTCAAAATATATATTCTGGAAAGAAAAAGTTGGAAGACGCTTAAACTTTGCCTTTAGGAGTGGAACGCGATAGCATTAAATCATCCCCGACTGCTTCTCACGCTTCTCGGCAACTACAGCTTATGTAACCATAATGTTTACCGGGAAACGCTGGCGGCGAACGCTATGCATGAAGACAAGCTTTCTGGTAGAAACGCGGCCTCCTGCGTGGACCAATCTTCTGTTATTGCTTCGCACTTTTAATATTGCAGTATGAGATTTAACATAAAAGGTATGCGCTGTCGGCGCTTTGTTTCATGACATTTGTGGGCTGTCAATCTCAAAATTCCGAAGAATAACCTTGTCAACGATGTAAGACAAGGTATGAGCAACATTGGTGATAGACTGGGGTGGAAATATAACCCGCATATACCCCATGTCATATAGCAAGGCGTGGCACATACATATACCTAAATATATACGGGAATTTTCACTCACGGAGACGCTGACACCGGATTTTCCACAACACAGGGCCTGCGTTAAAACGAAAGCTGTGGTAGCCGGACTTCACGCGGAGCGCGAGTGCTTCTGCACTTCCAGAATGTATTATTGTTCCACTGCACTTCCAGATTGTATTATTGTTGACGAATGTATTTCCCACTTTTTAATGCTATCGCATTAAAAATGCCAAATATAGTCGTCGACCGATTTTTCCGGCGCAAGATTTTTCTGACTTGCTTACGGCACCACCACCAATTCCTAGCACCAGAATCAGAATCGTTTCTATTGTGATGATTAGAAAGATTACATGACGTTAATATACAGAAGGAGGTCCCGAAGTCAAAGACAGCAATGGGACCTCCTTTCCAAACTACACATAATACTTATCCAGAATAATAGCCAAAATTTCGGATGCCACACGTTTCGGGCATGAACCGCCCACGCGATGCCTCAAGCAAGGCGACCATGAACAAAATTGCCGTCATCGAGAATGGCACGAAACCGCCACTTTTGCTGCCGACTTCCGACGAAACGGTGTGGCCTAAACCGTACAGCCGGCAGAGTAGCTGGTGACAAGCCATCACGGGGAGCTCGCCATCAATGTTTGCGTGCTGATCCGTGCCGATCATGCGCGTTAACACTGATTGCACGGTTGCGTACTCATGGCAATGCTGAACGCACGCAAGTACCGTGTTTTTGGGTGTATAACCCGCACTAACAATTAGAAAAATTTCGCAGTAAAGTCAGGGTCCGGATTTTATGCAAAATGTTGTCTTGAGATGTGGCTTCAGGGCAGCACGCGCGGCGGTGATGTGAAGCCACACCTCACCGGAAAGTTCTTCACCATCTAAAGTTTCGTTATCTCCTGGAAAACCCCACCTCTGCATGTTGGAGCCCACGACGATCGCCTCATCTGTTAGAAACACTTAGTTTCCAAACCTATAGCCGTGCGCTTTCTTTTCACCGGAAACGTCGTGCACTGCCGGTGATCAGCGGGCAGATCAGTCATCTCCCATTTTGGCGGCGAGTCAAACAAGGCTGAGAAACCACATGGCCAGGAATGATTTCAACGCAACCAACAAAGACGAATGCGAGCGCTTAAGCTAGTTGCAGAACTGCATTGAATGGGGAGCCAGTGAGCAACCTGGGAGCAGCGTGGTTGGTGCGGTCCATTCGTGTTTCAGAGAGTGGCGCAGCGTAGAGCTATGGGTGCAGCCCATTCGTGTTCGGAGAGGTGGATAGGCGACGGGAGAGAGGCGTAGGGAGAAGGCTGGAAAATGAGCGCGCGGCAGCTATTGCAGCGGGTCATCATGCAGCGGCTGGAATTTCTCGTTTTCTTTTTTTCTATTCAAGCATTTCGCATTTCACTACCTTTCGCTCGGACACCCAGCGGCCAGATTTCATCGTTATAACCGATAATGCGACATCGGGGCATTGCAGTAAGAGGGTTATTTCATCATGGAAAACATACAAAAGTTGACAGTGCAGCAGCTTATCATTGCTATAACAGATATATTGTTAAAATAGTTATCGTTATAAGTGGATTCAACTATATTGGAGTGTGCATGTTGAATGTGAAACTATCAGCGGCATCTTGTTTCAGATCCTATTGACGAGTGTGAGCACTTGTAGCACAAATAAAACCGCATTTTGATATAGTATCAGGAAACTGATAGGACAGGACACTACACCCTTCGCCTGATGCAGTTGATGTTGTTGCATTCGTGTGTATATGTCCATGTTTTAGGTTTCATATGCACGCCAAATTTAAATGCAGTAACGTAAATAATCAGTTCATGTGGTCACAATCCCAGACTCCATGAATAGAGCGATTATGGATAATCTGATGGACTTTGATGCACAGGTTCACTTATAATTTTAAAACTAGTGCTTTCGTTTTTACATAAAGTAAGCAGCGTGTTTTGTTGGTATTTCAGACACGATGTGAAAATGAAAACTGTGTCCTGTAAGACACATTCGAGGCAGCTATATTTACAACAGAAGATATCTCTAATTAGAAAATAATACAAGATGAACCATGCTTGCAATACCACACATCCATAATAATACCATACCACAAATCCTATTCTGTTTGCAAGGAAAGGACTGTGCATACAGCGTCTTTCTGTGCCTATACTTATCCAAGGGGCTTTTCTAGCTGGGCAGTGTGGGCCAGGACATTACATTAAGTGCTTGTTAGTGCATTTCTTGAGCCAGTGGCTGTATTTAGCAAAATCTATTTCATTTCCCAATCTTCTGTTGTCTGTCGTGTGGTGTCCCATCCAAGCGCTAACTGCATACAGGGTGGTGGCATCCAAGCCCATAATGAGTGGCATAATGAATGATATAGGATGTGCATTGTTATAAAATGTGCTTCCTGGACTATATACCTTTGTAAAAACTAGCAAGCTTACGTCCCCAATGGCTTAACAAGTATCTATGTTCTGCCGGGTTGGAAATTTCGTCCAATTGGAGACAAGTGCATAACTGTTGTTGCTATTTTGAATGCATGGCTTTGATGTACAGATACAGCAAGCTCATTACAGTAATTAAGTAAATCAAATAAGGAACACTGGAATACTACAAGAATATGAAATGCCTTGCATTTACAGCTGGGTACTGCCACAGTTTTCTGGGGAAAGCAGTTAAAGGGCATGTGGACTGCGCCATCTCAAATTACAGCTGGTCTGGAATATGCATGTGCGCTCTTTCCTTACGGCCTGAGCAGGCGGCGCGAGTACAAAATACTTGTTTATATACAGTCAATGATGATGATTATTATTTGGGATTTTTATGGCGCAGCAGCCGTGCAGGCTACAATGCGCCAAGCACATGTTTTTGGTATTAGCTTATTTGTTAAAATGCAGTAAAATGGTGTAAATGGCTGAGTAAATATATAAAACATGAAATGCGCTACCGCTCTTGTAGGGTTTCTGTGGCTTTTAAAAAGTTAAAAGTATCTTCATGTGGCACGAGTGGTTCATCGCTCATTAAGAGCATGGGATGAAAAGGGATTCTTTTGTCGTAAAAAAATCTTGAAATATCTTTGTCTGCATTTTTCTAATCTGGGACATGTTATTAAAATGTGTAGCACGTTTAAAAATTCACCGCAGTGTTGTGGTTTGTTATTTATTAGGTAATTATGAGTCAGGCTTGTGTGACCAATTCTTAAGCGACATAAGATTACCTCGTAAAATCTTTGCCTGCGGCGACAACTACGCCATTCTCGTAAAATAGGTCTTATGCAATGAAACTTGTGATGTTCTTGCTGATCCCACAGTTTCTGCCAGTGTTCTTCAACAGCTATTTTTACTGTGGCTTTATAATCTTGCCAAGATAGGCCAATGTCATGTAGCTCCATATCTTTGGTACGGGCTGCCATAAAATCTGCTCTTTCATTCCCGGGGATTCCTACATGATTAGGAATCCAGCAGAAAGTGACATTTAAAGCTCTCTTATGACATTTGGTGTACTGATTTTGTATTTTCTTCAGATTATTTCTAGATGGTACCCTAGATGCGAGAGCTTGAAGAGAGCTCAAGGAGTCACTAAATATGACAGATTGATCATTTCCTCTTTTCAGGATGTCTTCAATAGCTAACGAGATGGCATAGAGTTCTGCAGTAAACACAGCAGCCTGATTTGAAAGTCTCCTTTGTTTTTCAAATTGATTTGATCTGACTGCAGCACCTACATTATCATTGCTTTTTGATCCATCTGTAACGTATTTCATGCACAAATTATATTCCGATTCTATTTCTAAATATTCACTTAGTAAGGCCTCTCTTGGTGAAGATTGTTTTCTGTTTTTTGTTAACCTAAAGTCGCATTGCACATGCTTCGTCTCCCAAGGAGCAAAAGAAGGTTCATTTTGCAAGAATTGTTTTCTTAGGTCGTAACATAGGTCCACGTTCAGCTTTTGGTACCTGACAAAAAAGGAAGGAATGATTGCCGGTTTGTTGCTAAAATGTGTTTCAAAGCGCGGCGTTGTAAATAGTAGTCTACAAGGATGTGTTGAACAGGACAGTACTCTCATTATGTACATGTTTCCAAGAAGGAGTCTTCTGTGTTCCAAAGATAACTGGTTGGTTTCTGCATACAAGCTTTGTATGGGAGACACACGAAATGCGCCTGAACACAGACATAGTCCAAGATGATGCACCGAGTCAAGAACCTCTAATGCCGACTTTTGAGCTGAGCCATACACAAAACATCCGTAATCTAATTGTGACCGCACAACTGTATTGTATATGCGAAGCAGACATATTCTATCTGAACCCCATGACCGGTGGGATAGGATCTTTATTAGATTTATGGATTTGAGAGATTTCTGTTTTGCATACGCAATGTGCGCTTTGAAGTTGAGCTTCTTGTCAAAGATTACCCCAAGAAATTTGTGTTCATTCTTTACTGTGATTTGCTGTGCTTTAATATGTAATGTTGGGCCCAGTGTGAGCTTTCGGTATTGACTGAAAGGTACGCATATTGTTTTTTCTGCGCAAAATTTAAAACAATGTTCATTTGCCCATCACACTATAGAGCTTACGCCCAACTGGAGTAGGCGTTCGCAAGTAACCATATTACAAGAGGAGCAACAAAGTTGAATGTCATCGACGTACAGTATAAAGAATACATTAAGGAAGACGGAATAATTGTAGTTATCGAGTTGAGCTTCACTAAAAATAGTGTAACACTTAATACTCCAGCTTGCAGCACTCCAGGCTTCTGTATAAAACAGGTATAGAAAGTTGCTCCAAACGTTACCTGAAAACTTCGGTCCTCCAGATAGCTTTTGATTATACCAAGCATATGCTCTTTTATTCCGCATCTGTGCAAGTCCATTAGAATGCCATGTCTCCACGTCGTATCATACGTTTTTGATAAGCCAAAGAAAACGGAGACGCAATGTTGCCTTTTGACAAAAGATTCACGGATTCTTGTTTCTAACTGGACTAATTGGTCGATTGTACTTCAATTGGCTCTAAATCCACACTGGTACTGATCAAGTAACCCGTTACTTTCCAAAAGGTGCACAAGCCGTTTGTTAACCATTCTTTCAAATGCTTTTCCTAAACAGCTGGTTAAAGCAATGGGGCGATAACTGTTCAGGTCAGAGTGTTCCTTTCCAGGTTTTAGAAGTGGTATAACTATCGCATTCTACCATGCTTTGGAAAATAGCCTTCTGCCCACAACCTGTTGAAGAGGTGAAGGATTGTGTCATATGTGTTCGTGTGCAGAAGTCGTAGCATTTCGAAGTGTATGTTGTCCGGACCTGCTGAATGACTCTTCCCTAAATCGATCGCATCGAAGAGTTCAGTTTTTGTAAAAGGACACTCATATGGCTCAGTACTATTCAGTGATATCTGAAGATTTTTCTTTTCTGCAGTGGACTTTATCTTAAGAAACTTAGGAGTGTAGTGAGCGTCTCTCAAAATTCCAGCAAAGGGCTCGCCAAGTATATCTGCTTGTCCTTTAAGATCTGTTTCCTCGTCAAATATAGGGAGTGTGTATTCTGTATGAACACCGTCAATTTTTCTCACTTTTTCCCAGACTAATTTACTTGCTGTGCAACTGTTTATCGAGCTCACATATTTCACCCATGATGTTTTTCTTGCTATCCGTCTTTCCCTCCTAGCCTCACTGCGCTTTTGTTTAAAAAACAAGAAATTTTCGAAAGTTGGGCACCTGTTTAGTCGAGACCATGCACAGTTTTGTTTCCTACAAGATTTATCGCATGCGTGATTCCACCACGGTTTTGTTCTATGTGGAAGCTTCCCTTGTGAAAGTGGTATGGAATTTTCAGCTGCATATATAATTTGTTTCGTTACCGCATCACTAAGTCGTCAATATCGAGTGCGATCCCCTCATCAATCCCCTTTTCAGAGCTTTCAAAAAAAAAAAGACCAGTCTGCTTTACCCAGCTTCCATCTCTGTCTTCGTACTGGCATTGTTGGAGGCGCATCAATCGGCTTGAGTACTATAGGGTAGTGGTTGCTGCCGCATGGGTTTTGCCTCACATCCCAAGAAAGAAACCTAGCAAGTGACGGCGTGCCACAGGAGAAGTCAATGCTTAAAGTAGATTTAGATTGTGTTTTAGCAATAAAATATGTTGGCTTTCCATCGTTAAAAAGGTACACATTGCAGTTGTCTAAAAATTCTTCTTTCATTTTCCCCCTCGCGTCGGTGTGGCTACTGCCCCAGATGTTATGACCATTAAAATCACCCAATAAAAGGAAAGGTTCTGGAAGTTCTTTCACAAGATTTTATAACTCTTTTCTTGTGATATTCTTACCTGGTGGTAAGTACAGGGAGCATACTGTTATTTTTCCTATCTGAACCTTTACTGCAACAGCTTCTAAGTTGGTGTTAAGCTTCACTTTGCGTACTGGGACTCTTGAGCAACCACTATAGCGACTCCTCCGGATGCGACTGAAGACTGTTCACTATCTTTGCGAAAGATGCTATATCGAAGCAGAGGTTGTTTATGGCAACCTTTCAAATGAGTTTCTTGCAAACACATAACAGAAGCCTCAGCATCCTCGAAAAGATTGTAAATGTCATCAATATTAGTTCATAAACCACGGCAGTTCCACTGCACAATAGTAGGCATATTTGATGATGTGGATTATTAAGTACTTCACGTAGAAATGCCATGTAAAAAGTCACAAAGATGACACATGTAAATGAGCAAAAAGCTTGCGAAAATGATTTTTAGGTAACGTCTCCTTGGGAGGGGGAGTGACAGGAAGTCTACTCCCTTTCTTTTTTCCAGGGGTAATAGCCGACTTTTTGGTTTGCCAACCAGATGTAGGCTCTTTTGTTTGATTCGTGTCCGGCAGACACATTTCAATCATATCATCCCCATGTGGGCGTTCATCGTTGACGGTGCTTGTTGAAGGTGCCGTGTTCTTGGAAAGAAAGCGGTCCTTCAGCACTGACGTTGAGACCTTCGTGGCCTCTACCGCATGCTGACTGCCGTCAGCCCCAGCAGAAGCCTCTGGGCCTCTTGGAAGAGGGGTGCGACAAGCGCCTGTTTTTTCTCTGGGTGAGCGCCGGAGCACTGACACCTTGTTCAGCAGCTCCACCTGGGTTCCAACTGACACCATTGGCGGCGCACGCCCTCTATGCGCAGCCTGTGCGTAAGTACCTCTATCAGCAAACGCGACTTTCTTTTTGGCTTCAATGAATGATATGTTCTCCTGTACTTTCAATGCAATCACTTCTTCTTTTTTTTTTTTAACACTCAGGACAATATCTGGAAAAGGCCGCGTGCTGACCCGCACAGTTTGCACAGCGCAACTTGTTTGTGCACGTTTCATCACCATGGTCTGGTTGACCGCATTTAGGACAAGTTGCTCTTCCACGACATGACTGGGATACGTGCCCATATTTCCGACACTGAAAGCACTGGTGGGGATTGGGCAAATATGGTTTTACTCAAAGGTACAGGTAAGCGGCCTTAACGGCACTTGGAAGCGTTATAGAGTTGAAGGTTACCACAATGTGTTTGGTCGAAATTTCACTGTCATTTTTTCTGAATTTTATTCGTCTTGCAGCTAGAACACCCTGATCTCTCAAGGCTCTTCGATTTCTTTGTGTGTGCAATTTAGGAGTTCTGTATCTGAGATCACACCCTTAGCGTAGTTCAGTGTACGATGTGGTGAGACAGACACACTGTTATCGCCGATCTTGTCAAGTTTCTTTGTCTGCCTGCTATGCTCAGCCGTCATAACTTCAAGCAAGAGGTCTCCAGAATTAATTTTCCTTGCTTTGCAGGTATCACCAATACACTCATTCAGTGCTTTGGTGATGAGGAAGGGGGAGATGTCCTGAATTTTTCGTTCAGTTTCAGACGTGATGACAAAAAACTTTGTGAAGCTATCACTAGGTTTATTAAAGTTTATTACCTCGGTCCAGTGCCTTTCCGGCCTCCGACCAGGTTTTGCTGAAGAGGGGGTTCTATCCATTTAAATACATATACGTTCTGCAGCTAAGTTGGCCACCCACCATGGAGCCCAACGCGGGAGTGTTTAAAAACCACTAGCCATACATAACTGCTATACCAAGGAAGGCCATGCCTACATGGTTAACCCTAGCCGCTCGGAAATTTGGAAATGAAATGAAGTAAATAGGAGACAGGAAAAATAACATAGTGAAAGGTAAAGATAAAGATTGAAGAGGGGGACAGTAAAAGCAGACTGCCGATTTCCCCCGGGTGGGTCAGTCTGGGGGTGCCGTCTATGTGAAGCAGATGCCAAAGAGGTGTGTTGCCTCCGCCGGGGGGGCCTTAAAGGTTTGAACACCCGGCATCGGCTCAACCCCCAGGATCCCCCCTTCCCCAGACACGGCTAAGCCGAGCACGGCTACACGCGGGAGGGTCCAACCCTCATGCGCTTGGGTACGTGGTGTCAGAACACACTATATACAGTCAAGACGGCGAGCTCCGCGATAGGGCGCTATTAGCCAACTCAGCCAGTCCTGAGTGCATGGCACACTTTTTTAAGCATGCTGCATAATGAGGGCCAGCTGTGCCCAGCTTAGCCCACCCCTTGCTCCTGTTACTCTGGCTTTTTCGCCATGCACAAATGCTTCAAAGAGCTTGTCACGTGAAACCAAGAAATCTGTGCAGCTGCCGGATGCAGCATGCTTTGAACCAGGCTTACATTCCGCAGCGAGTTCCCGCAACATACTTTCTGTGCCTGTCTGCTCTAGTGAAATGGTTGCTCGTACATTCAGCCCCTCTCATGGCACTTTCGGACAGCACGCACATGGTGTACAGCTGTGTGCCATTTTGCAAGTTGCGGTCTGGAAAGACTGCCGGCATGTTGTTTCATTGTTGAAGAGGAACTATATGCACCAAGTGGCAGAAGATACATTTCCTAGGAAAATGTCGCCACTGATGACAGGTCTCCCTCTACTGAAGTTTGCAGCAAGCATTTTCTTTTGAGCAACTATGTAAGCGAATGGAAAATAAAAAGCTTGTTTCCGGTGCGGTACCAACTGTACTTGAGGCATATCCATCTTACCTTGCACCCCTGTAAAGAAGCCATATAAAGATCTAGAAGCTTGAGATTCTACTCCTTCAAGCCAGCCAGCAAAACAAAAGGCAGAACCAGAAAGTCACAAGCATGCTGTTTTTGAGTCATGAGATGTGAAAACAAAGCAGACAACCAGCCAATGCAAGCAAACAATGAGTAACGCGTGCCAGTTGGCACCCGTGTTGCCAACTCAAAAATAAAAGCTCGCAACAGGAACCCACAAAACCCACTAAATTCAATATTTGTACCCAAGGCGCCGAGACTTCCTCAGCATTAAAGTTTTCAATAAATAAATCTAAGAAGATATTCTATCTTTACTGACTATAAACTATGAACTCAACTTTAACCAAGCACTTCTTTTTTTTTTCCTTGCTAGAAACTGACTGCAGGCACTTTCATTCACAGAAATATGTCGTCTGCTTCGTCATGGCTTGTTCAGCATGCAGCGGGTGATTGTCCACTTGTAACGCTGGTTCAAGGAGGGCTTCCAGCACTAGTGCCAATGTACACCTCCATCGTGCCGATCTTTTGCACTACATTCGCGGACAGTTCGTAGCTTGAGCAGCATTTACTCAGCCTTCGAAGTCTGGCTCGAACAGTTAAGACGGCATCCGTCATCTCTGATAACATTCTGCTTCTCTGTTGACATTTGATAATGTTCAATTGACTGAACATGCGTTCAACCTCTGCGTTCGACCAGGGCAGCACCAGCATGGATATAAAAGCTCAGCCAGGTCGAAGAAGGAAATTTTGCCGCAAGCAACCCTGTAATTGTTGACTTCGTCCCAGAATGCAGCTGGGCTCCCATGGTTGTTCCAGGTGATGAGAGCAAGCTTTTCCCATTGTAGTTCAATAGCAGTGATTTTTTCTTGTCGCAGATTCAGAAATTCGATTAAGGACACCAATGAGCCTTTAACTACACACAGAGCGTTCCCAAATGATAGCAGTGAAACTTGTCTCAGTACTCGGACGTTGTCAGGTAATCTCTGCTGGAACTGTTTCGGCAGAAGAGAAAGAAATCTGACACGTTGCTCTCTAAAGACGTGTTCAGCTTCTTTCTAAAAACCAGCTTCTCTCAGTTCTTGCAGGTTTTTCTCTCTCGGAGCCAAAATCAGATGTCATATCAACATAGCTGCTGACGACGTTGACGCTTGAACTGAGTTAGCCTGCACGGCACGTAAGCAGGACTAGCTTTTTACGCACAAGCATACATGGCCAGACAGCGATATCGGCAAAGGCATGTTCGATGCCCTGAAAGAAGCGAGCATCAGAGAAGGAAGGCGCCTGGAGATGGAGAAGAGAATCATGCGCCGGGGAATGTACAAAGTGCGCTGAGAGCATGGCAAAGCAATGCCACCTGGAGGAAAGTCCAGGTGGAATTGAGCGAAGCGTCGCAGAGAAGGAAGGTAGGTGGAGGCCCATTGAGTTGACCTCCACTGGTAGTTGCTATGGGTGCTGTCTGCGGTATGGACGTGCAGGGTTTGTCTCGTGATAACATCATCCCCGCATGCTGTATGCTGTATGTGCGAGTGAAAGCATGCAACAGTGAGCCGATGATGGTGGTTCAGTCTCACGCACACAAAGAAGGAAAGCAGACAGGAAGCTGCCATCTTCCGTCGCACACAAAGCAGTGGAGGGAGGGAAAGAGGGGGCGACGCTCTACTCTGGCAGCTGCTGTGTATGGTGTGGCCGCGCGAGCCTTATCTTGAAAGCAATCTACGATGCGGACAGAATGTAGACGTTTAGGCGTACTGAGGGCTGATAAGTGTCATGTGCGCTATAGCACCCATACGCTTGCGCATCACCCACGTTCACGAAGTAAAAGATTACTGTAACTTTTTTGACAGCCCTTAAATTAGCAATGTTAGGCCACTTAGCTGCTTCGTCTGTCAATTGAGTTGGACTCAGACGCCTTGTTCACACCTTATGCAAGAATCGGCTTCGCAAACATGAGGTAATCCTAGTTTGTCGTGTTGCATCATCGAATGCAGGAGTTCTGCTGCGTAGTAGCACATCTCAGTGATCCTCACTGCAGTGAAGTGTGACTTCAATTCATCGCACTGCTTGAACATTCTTCTGACCACCGTTTTAATTGACAGCCACCTATCTATCTTAAGCTGATCGTGACCATCATTGAGTTTTTGATAGAGCTTGCGGTAAGACAGCTGTCTTGATGGGCACCGGCAAAACCAGTCATAAATTTCGCTCACCAAATATTCCAGCAAATATCTTGGAAAATATCTAGAGAGATTCCACAGCTACCTTAATTCTGCACAAGAAAAGTAGGAAGATACCTATAAAGAATGGGGTCAGACAAGGAAACACAATCTCTACAATGTTATACACTGCGTGCTTGGAGGAAGTATTCAAGCTACTAAACTAGGAAGGCTTAGGAGTAAGGATTGACAGCCAATATCTCAGCAACCTTCGGTTTGCCGATGACATTGTTCTATTCAGCAATATTTCAGACGAGTTACAACAAATGACTGAGGACCTTAAGAGAGAGAGTGTAAGAGTTTAACAGGGATAGCCGGGCTAGTTGGTGGTCGATATTGGAATGCATCATGTAACCGCGCAAACAACAACAGACAAAGAAGGAAACACACAGGACACACCGCGCCTGACCTGTGTGTTTCCTTCTTTGTCCGCTGTTGTTTGTGCGGTTACATGATGCATTCCAAGAGTGTAAGAGTGGGGTTGAAGATTAATATGCAGACGACAAAGATAATGATGAATAGCCGTGCAAGGGAACAAGAGTTCAGGATCGCCAGTCAGCCTCTAGAGTCTGTGAAGGAGCAAGTTTACCTAGGTTAACTAATCACAGGGAGCCCTGATCATGAGAAGGAAATTCATAGAAGAATAAAAATGGGTTGGATCGCATACGGCAGATGTTGTCAGCTCCTGACTGGAAGCTTACCATTATCATTGAAAAGGAAGGTGTACAATCAGTACATTTTACCAGTGCTGACATGTGGGGCAGAGACTTGGAGACTGACAAAGAAGCCTGAGAACAAGTTAAGGACCGTGCAAAGAGCGATGGAACGAAGAATGCTAGGCATAACATCAAGAGACAGAAAGAGAGCGGTTTGGATCAGAGAGCAAACGGGTATAGACTATATTCTAATTGACATCAAGAGAAAAAAATGGAGCTGGGCAGGTCATGTAATGTGCAGGTTAGATAACCGCTGGACCATTAGGGTTACAGAATGAGTGCCAAGAGAAGGGAAGTGCAGTCAAGGGCAGCAGAAGACTAGGTGGGGTGATGAAATTAGGAAATTCGCGGGCACTAGTTGGAATCGGTTGGCGCAGGACAAGGGTAATTGGAGATCGCAGGGAGAGGCCTTTGTCCTGCAGTGGACATAGAATGGGCTGATGATGATGATGATGAAATATTCCACATTTCTTGGGAGTGTTTCTACCACGGCACTCAAAACCGCCAAGTGGAGCGAATGGCACACACACCTCACCAAGATATTAGGAACTTCCATTCTAAGCTTTTGATACACTTCATTGTTGCCACCTACCATCACACTGGCATTGTCTGTTCTTATTCCCACCAACCTGTGCAAGTCAATGCAAAAAATACACTAGGCACTTCTTCAGTGCATCAACAAGTGACTGAGCTTTCAAGTCGTTGAGTTCGACCAAGCTCAGCAAGGTCACCACTACTTTGCCCAGCTTTCCACTGTCGTAAACAATGACGATGCCCAACAGCTTGGTCACAGAAATATCTGTTGATTAATCGAGAATCGTGTAGTAGGACCCAGGTTCCAAGGCGGACAGCAAATACTGAACAGTGTGGGGATAGAGGACATTCTTGATCAATGCACTGCACTTTGATTGGTGAAGTTGGAGATGCTTAGCTCTGTCACTGTCACAAAAATGGCTATGACACAGTTCAGCAAGATGATCCAAAGCCAAAACTGCCGAGTGCGTGCATAGGTACATGACAAGAGATCCCTTGGTAGTACGTGACTTGTCACACTTGCGATTTACAACTTGTAGAGTTGCCTGTCTACCGGAAGAAAACGGTGCAGTAGCTGAGAGGTGCTTTTTCTTTGCGGTGTGTGCGACCAGATCCACATGCTTGGGAGAAAGCTCTGTCTTGCAGTAACGGCATCGGGCTTGTCTGAAATTGTTTAGAACTTCGAGTAACCAGACTCGAAGCTTAGAGTCCGGCAGCCACTTTTTCCTGAACTTCTGCACATACTTCACAGGTCCCATTCTGCCTGGCCAAATGGCAGGCATACTCTCCGGAATGGCGTATGGATGGATGGATGTGGTTGCGCCTGGCAGTTGCTAGAGGGGCGCGCTACTGGAAGAAGGCCCATTCAAAGCGTCAGGCATGTTCCCATGTTCGGCACTGTGACACTTCAGTGACATCATTTGCACACAGTGACGTTTTCTCGCAGAAAAATATATAATTTTAAATACTTCGATTCCTCAGAAATAAAAATGTAAAACGACCAAAGACAGCCGCAAGAATAGCTAACGAGACTTAAAATTGGACAAAAAATCACACCTTTCGCAATGCAACAATTTTTTTCGCTAAACAATGTAAAAACCTGCTAGATTTAGTGGGAAAACAGCTAATTTGGCAACACTGGTCGGCACATTTCACTAATAGGAAGACTTTGGTCACATGTAGTGTACCATCGCTCCACTCGCTGTAAAGCTCAGCAGCAGCAGCAGCACGCAGAGAGAAAAGTGGTAAACTTATAAAATAACCAGAATCACTACTCGTCAATCATAAAAAAGATTGCCGCAGACATTGAGAAAGATAAAAAAGCCATCTTTCTGCTTCACCAAACAGAAAGCTATCAAAAGTTCGAATCTTACCCTGAATAATTCATCAGAGACTGCACCATATGGCACTTTCTTTCACCTAAAGTCTATGATCATGCCCAAGCTGAGCTGCTGACACTGCCACATAAAGGCACACTGCAGCGGTATGTTGGCCCTAGCTCAATGCCTTCGGGAATGAGTAGTGCAATAAAAGAAAGCCTTATTCCCGAGGCTTCTCTTCTCAGCAACAAGCAGCACATGCCTTCATTAATAATCGATGAGGCTGCAATAAAGCCAAAGTTTATATACGATCGCAAGTCTGACACAGTATTTGTTATCCGAGACAAGCCTGAAAACGATGTGCCGTGAAGCACGAATGAAAACCTCACTAACAGAGCCCCATGTTTTGTGCTTCATGAAGTAACCACTTTCTACAAGATCCCATGTCCTTACTATTTCACGAACCAGCTCAACAGGAGAGACTTGTTCGCTTGGACGAAGGATGTCATTGCTGCTGATGAGCAATGTTCCCTTGAACTGTAAGCATCACGACAGTGTTCGGCCAGCCGTGCCTCCTTTTTAGTTCTTTATGTGTGACGTACTGTTACAGTGCCAAGGAGCATACACCGTCTAATTGAGCAGTGAGAAAAAAATTGAAGGGATTCTAATATTGTCGTTAACAGAAAAATGCAATTTGTTTTCATATTCAAGAATGGCTATGGCTGGCATGCGAGTTTGAAGTAAATGTTTCCTAATCCTTTTCTTTTTTAAGTGAAATGTGTTGCTTCATTTATTATATCGGTCAGTAACAAATGATGCAGCCGTGCGCTGTTACTGCTACGCATCATCGCTTTTGTGCGCTAACTGTGATGTTCTGCACTTTCTTTGCTAATTTCCTGAAGTTGTAGAAAACGAAAAAAGAAAACATGTTGCTTAAGACATGGTTATTATGTTTAAGTCAACGCGCCGAAGCTCTCCCATCGAGCAGAAAGGGCCGGCTCACTATGCCCCCAGAACGTTACGGTGATAGGCAGAAACAGCCCCCCCATGCACAGGCCGTAAGAGCAAGTGCATGCTCTAGACTGGCCGTGCTCAAATCACAGTTACTGTATTTACTCAAATCTAATGCACACTTTTTTTTAATAAAATGTGTCCAAAAATTGCATGCACATTAGAATCGAGTATGACCCTAAATCTGCGTTATCATATCGCCATCGGCATTTCAAAATGGCTGCCTCGTATGCTCTTCGAGCCTAGCCTTGACCTACTGAAACTCCAGAGCTTCACAGATATCTGGCTTCTATGGGAGCCGCGTGCACCCACTCTTGTTCAACCGGTGACCATACGTGGCATTTTTATAACCTGCTCGTCTGCTACTTGGCGGGTGGCTGGGCAGTGTTCGAATGTGCGCGCCTGCTCTTCAGCTGCGGCAGACTGCTAGCATATGTGATAATTTCTTGCGATGACAACTAGTATGTCAAAATTGTTTAAAAGTACTCAATGTAGTGCTATGTAATAACATGTAAAACAGTACATGAATATGCAGAAATTTCACGCCACTCCACACAAGAAAAAGAATTAACCGATGAAGCGATTGTTCACGTGTTTGTTCGGCACGTCAAATATGCATTGCGAAGCTTCTAAGAAACCGATGAGTCTAGGCTGTTTAGGATGGTGTATGATCCATCACTTAGAATCAATGCTTCTATTATGCAAACTTCCTGACAAGCAACCATGATTGCGATAATAAGTGAAGTAGCAATTCTCCATAAAGAAAGTGACTACAGTACAGAAACAGAGGAGATATGGATGGCAGGAACGAACACACACACCATAGTTGCTGTCGTTTGGATTACCGACTCTTCCGCTCATAAAAATTGTTGCAATTGTCCATACATCATACTACAAGAAACTGATTGCCTGGTATGCACTGCCAGCTACATTTAACCTCCAAATATTAGCATATCCTAACAAACGTACTGATAAGGCAAGGCCATTGACATAACTGCCGAGGGCTTTTTGCTTCCTGGTTGAAGGGTCTGCATAATTATATACGTACAATGCATTTGATTCAGTAGAGACGGTGTGGCACCATGTAAGCCGTTTTCCCAGGCGTTCAGTATTGGAAATTGCGTAATCTGGAGTTTCGGTGAACCGTTGGAGAGAGAGGCAGACGAAGCATTCACTTTCCGTTGCTGACACTCTTCCTAATAGTAGTGTTGTCCCAGTGCGGGCAACGCTATCAGCCGTGGAGGCGGAGAGCATGCGAAAGCATGGCTGGCTTTGCTTAATTCATACCCCCGTCGTGAAGATATCGACATACGTGGCATAAAATCGTATTATTCGTTGCTGACTCCCAAAGTTATCAAAATGAAGTCTTTTCTCATTGAAATTTGCTTTTTTCGTCCCCCGATAATTCGAAAAATTCTGCGACCCTTTCCAAGTAAGAAAAATCGATCAGCAACTGTACTTATTTGCATAAAAGATTGGATTTCAATACAGTAGCCGACCGATTTTTCGGACTCCAAAAATTCGAACTTGATGGATATTCTAGACTTCATAAATGCACCATCAGGGTTCCCATAGAGTTAATGCATTTTCGTGATTGATTTTTCAGACAAGATAAAGCCAGAAGTTCGATTTTCCAGACAAAATTTTCCGCAACAAACCAGCGCTATGTGTCAGGGAGGACAGCATTTTCAATCTTGAGCCGCCTGACTAGCTTCGGCTCAGACGTGAAGTGGCTTGGATCGGTATAGTAATTTGATTAGCAAGTATAGAAGGTGTCCAAATCCACATGGCAACGGCGGTGCCTGCCGTAAGAAACGCCGATCTTAAAGGCCATGCTTTTGCCTGTAGCTTGCAGTGAAAGCGATTTTGAGAGCCTGCAACCGGTCATGCGCAGCCAGTTTTGGACACCACCTATGAACGCCAGGTGATGCTCATGATAACCACCATCATCATCAGTTTTGCCTCGGTGTCATAGGTGGTGTTGCGCAAGCTTTCATCCAGCAGTGATCCGCCGGCTTTTATCTAGTAGAGTGCAATTGAAATCATCACCTGCCATCACTAGCCGCCGTACAACATGTCATCGCTATTTCAGTGTGTTGCGGCCGTTCATCCAGCGCAACACCGATGTGTTTTCGACTCCATGGCCCCTGCTCTTCGCCCACCTGCACTGAATGTGTCGAAGAAGCATGGAAAATATTCGACCCCGACGCTGGACAAGGCCGCCATCATCAGGCTTATTGAGCAAGGACGGACCCAAGTCGAAGTCGCGAAGGAGTTTAATATCTTCAAACAGACCTTGTTTGATTTTGTCAAAAACAAAGCAAAGATCTTGTCTGCAGTCGACCAGTTGCACTGCAAAACTACAAGAAATGACCGAAAAGGACAACATCTGAAGCTTGAAGAGGCCCTGCAGCTGTGGTTGAAAGGAGTCCTAGCAAAGAACTTCCCCGTTTTGGGCAACATGCTCAAGCAGAAAGCCGAGATGCTCACTTTAAAAATGGGCATTCAGGACTTCAAGTTCACCAATGGGTGGATCCATGGGTTTAAGAAAAGGCACGGAGTCTCTTTCAAAAAACTTTGCGGGGGGAGCAGTGCTATGGATCAATCTACTGTCAGGATTACCGGACGAGTAGGTTGAAGGCTCTGCTACAAGAGTATGCTCCAGCAGACATTTTTAATTGTGACGAGACAGGTCTATTCTTCAAAATGCTGCTGGACCGTTCACTTTCCTTTACTAATGAGGCCTGTGCTGGTGGGAAGCATAGCAAGGAAAGGGTAACTGTCATGGTCGGGGAAAATGCGGTTGGCACCGAGAAACTGCCCCTTCTAGTCATAGGGAAGGTGAAAAACATGCGTTTCTTTAAGGGTGTGAAGAACCTGGCTGTGTGGTACAGCAGCAATACAAAGGCCTGGATTACACAAAGCTTGTTCGAAGATTACGTCCACTGCCTGGACCGGATGTTTGAGCGCCAGAAGAGGCAAGTGGTAATAGTCGTAGACAACTGCGGGACGCACGGCGCCGTAAACAACCTGCAAGCTATTCGTCTTGAATTCTTGCCGCCAAATACGAGTGTGCTCCAGCTGATGGACCAAGGGGTCATTAAAAACCTCAAGGTGCACTACCGGGCCCGTTTACTTGGCCACACACTCATGTGCTTCAACATGGGAAGACGTACTCTGTTAACCTGTTCTCTTCGACGATTGCAAATTGTTTTAGGCATGCTGGATTTTGCGACTCTGAAGAGCCTGTGACCGAAGAGGCAAACAGCACCGCTGCAGACATCAAAACCGGCGAGCAGCTGACTGCCGACTTGCACAGCAGTGGGATGGACCTTCCCGCTGCTGTTACTTTTCACGAGTTTGCCACGATCGACAACAACATAGAGTTGTGCGCGGAGCTTACAGACAATGAGATCGTGCACCAGGTGACCGCACCGCCACAAAGCGACTCGGACTCCGATGATGACACCTCTGGCTGCCCGCAACCATCAATGCAAGACGTTGTCAATGCTGTAATATTGTTGTCTAGTGTGTATGACGAGAACATGATGCTTGTACAGATGCAAGAAGACATCGTTACAGAATGCAGGAATTTAAAACAAGGGACCATCAGCGACTTTTTCAGTCCAGTTTAGCTGGAATAAAGTTCCGTTTTGCAGCTCACGGATTTTTTGGACTGTTCTTTTATTCAGACTATTTATTGGTCCCCTCCAGGTCTGGAAAATCGGTCGGCTACTGTACGAAGAAATTTCGGTATAACGAAGCAAATTGCCAGTTTTACCAACTTCGTTATATAGAGGTTTAACTGTACAAGGTTTTCAATGAAACTAAAATTGGGAAATGAAAAAAGTTAGCCACCCAAATAGCAACTTTCACTAAACTGAAGTTAATTATGTGGAGATTTTAGTGCATACTGAAATACTGAAAGTTGCTGACTCCAAACACTACAACTGGTAATGACATCTGCCGTGCCACACACAACTAAATGCACTGAACTCTCACTGCAATGACTACATCATCCTTACATGCTGATGTAAACATGATGGCAGTAACATATCGGTAATTATCATGAAGGTATTTTTGCATCTTTTTCAGAGAGATGCGTTGTACAATGCAGTAATGGTTTGAACTCATTACATTTGATTGCAGTTTAAAAATTTCTTGACGAGTGAATAAATCTTTTGATGTTCTTTCATATATCTATGTTATTATGTCTATGCTAACTCTCCAGCACATTCATGACATTTTATTTTTCACATCCTGTACACCTTTCTAGCTCCATGACTTAAGCTTTACTTGAGATTAACTCCTGGTGCAAATGACGAGGCAGTCGTAGAGAGCACCACGTGGCAAGCAAGGGGTGAGAATTTAGCAATGGGGCAGATTACCTCCTATCAGAGCAACATTTGCTCAGGCATCCTGATTGGCAACGTAAGCGGTCCTTGTTAAAGGCCTGGGGGGAGGGGCTTAGGCCTTGTGGGGGGGGGCTTAAAGGCCTTGGGGGGGGGGGGGGGGGGGGCTTAAAGGCCTTGGGCGACTTATCATTTCTGTTAATTTTATCTACACATCATGGTGCAAATTCTGGCAAAAGTCTAGCTTGAAATAATGTGTTGTTAAGGAGAAAAAAACACTGCATTTAGAGTGATTCAAAGTGCTCAGTTTCACTCATGAACACACTGAAAATGATCAATTTTGTGCCGTTTCCCATTCCAAAACCAGATATCAGAGCGAGGCCATCTTGATCTTGTTTGAAAGAGGATCATTCCAGCTTGCTTTCCTGTCAAAAACGATGCTTGAATGCTGTTTCAGAAGAAAGCTACTTGGTTTTGTAGCTTGAAATGTATATTTTTGCACTCTTAATAGCTTTCCTAAAAAAATTAGTTGTGCAAGTCACAAATTTTGGGAGCGGGCACTGTCTCTCTGCTACTCATTCATTTCTTCTAATTTTGTTATTGTGAATTCTAGAGTGTTAGAGTGTAGAACCACTATGATGCAGAGTTTAAGACATAGCAACATTTTTAAATCTTGCAGAAATCATCAACAAAAATTCAAACCTGCAATGTTGCAACTTTAGAATTTCATAACTTTGTCTAAAATATAGATACAAGCATTAAAATGCCAAGTTGCACTCTTTGGACATTCAGAAACAAACCTGCTTAATTTTAGTTCGCTTGCTTTCGTACACTTTTTTGCAACTTACCTAACAAATTCATAACTCTGAAAATATTTAATTTTTTATAGGACTGACATTGAAAAAAGCTACTTGAATATTTGCACTCAGCAAACAAGACTGAATATTTCTTGAAAATTTCAGGTGTCTAGAGCAAAGAACAAAGATTATCTTCCCAGAACCCATTTTTCTCTTAAAGGGGTGCTGAAACACTTTTTTAATATAGTAAGAAAGCAGTTCCGATCTGTCGAAGAGGCTCCTGTGAACATGCGAGCTAAATATTATTGCACTGCATACAGTAGGGTATATTACAATCTCATGTCAAAAAACAAAAAATTGCTTGCTCACGCCAACTGCTATTGACTGCTTTCGTGATTGCGAGAACATTCTCAGTAATACTGTAATTGCCAACTTTGAGTTACTATATAAATGAAATATATACATGTCTGCGAATTGAACATGACAGAGAAATTATTTCATCCTTGCACTGCTGGTCTACACACGACAATTGCGTGTACAGTAGCTGCGTCTGGTGCGTATGGCCTCCAAGAGAGTAGCGGCCTACTCTGCAATGTAGTCTACCGCAGCTGCCACGGGGTGCCGCAACGAGCCCTCTTGCCGCTGAGACACTCAACTTTGTTCAGGGCTTGGCCCCTTTGGCTTCTCCCCTGTGTAACTTCCAGCATGCTAGTGGAGATGAAAAGAGAGAGAAAGCCACTCATCGGTGCGATGACTACATCTAACTCCACTTATATTCAAAGAAAAAAAAAATGCGGCAGAAGATTCGTGAGGCGATGTAATATAATAATGAGGCCATTCTACGATTAGTTCGAAAAGTGTTTCAGGACCCCTTTAATATCATAGAGGCTTGCTATGCCAGAGAACATATCATGTTGATGTCTATGCCACAAGGTGTTGCAGTTTTGAAGTCATCTGACCACATAGCTTTTATATCAAATTAAAAAGCCTTCAAAGATTCACCATTAACACTTAGTTGAAGTTTTTCATAAAGGCATGCAGAGAAATCAAACAAAACTGCACAGTGTGCATGCAATATTTAAATAAAGAAACTGAAATGCATTGCGGAATGACAGAGTACCTCACCTTCTCAAAGTACTCCATAGCCTTTTTTAGTTGTACTGTAACGTGGTAGAGCTTCGCTATGCTGTACAGCAGCACACCATAAACAGGACTGTACAGCCCATAACATTGTCTGCAAAACAGAACATTACCAGTAGCTTATTGGTAAGCATTACTGACAAACATTAATCAGCATTCTGCTTCTTCAGTAACTGTATTTTGCTGGGCATTATGATAATTTTCAATTACTATGGTTGTCTCTCAAATACTAAACAAACTTACCAAGCACTGTTTTTTAATTATGAATTTGCAGATCTTAATTAAATAGCAGTTTTTCAATGTGTAAGGCACTTTGTACGAGACAACAGACTTATGCAAATGTCTCACAATCCTGACACACATTACTTCTGGCAAGGAAAAGCGAAATAAATGTGACAAACACTAAAAATGACAAGAGTCCCATCCAAAAAATTAAAATTAAATTATGGGGTTTTACGTGCCACAACCACTTTCTGATTATGAGGCACGCCGTAGTGGAGGACTCCGGAAATTTCGACCACCTGGGGTTCTTTAACGTGCACCTAAATCTAAGTACACGGGTGTTTTCGCATTTCGCCCCCATCGAAATGCGGCCGCCGTGGCCGGGATTCGATCCCGCGACCTCGTGCTCAGCAGTCCAACACCATAGCCACTGAGCAACCACGGCGGGTAAGAGTACCATCCAAAGCCAGCAAATAGATGAAATGTAGTTGCACACCAGTACGGCCACTCAAGTCTTTAACATTTCTTTCAATGCCGGGTATTAAGTAGGCAGCTGTTCCACATACTATAACTGACAATTTACAAAGTTACTTGAAGTTGGCTGCCCAGCAAGGACCAACTTCGACTAAATGCCTCATTCACGTGTCACCAGTGATGCCATAATTTTTTTTAAGCAAATCGCTAAAGCGAGACGAGGAAGTTGCTAAAATTGTCACTAAAACGCTAGAGTAAATTTTAGGTAATGTAAGTGTTTTTGGAACACCATAATCTACGCTAGTATGGTGTAAATTATTTACAGAAGCATATCACGTTTGTCTAGGAAAGAATAAACAGAAAATACTCCCCACATGAGTGAGGCATAAACAGTTAATTTTCCAGCAGTGTTTAGTGGGCTTTTACTTTGCTATTACACTTACATAACAACGGACAATGACAGCTGCAATTTGGCATTTCCCACTGATTGGGAGGTTCCATGCGAAAAGGAAGCAGTGTGTTCAGGCTCGCATGAACAAGCCCAGCCGCTTCTATGTATACGCCTTTCTACAATCAATCTTATTATTCACCTGCTGCATTTTAAATGTCACAATAAAATTTATAAATGTCCACCAATTGAACGTATTTAGTCAAAGTGCAGAACCCGGAGTTTAAGACCCATTCAAATCAGTGTTGTAAAGAATTAAAAAGAAATAATAATAAATAAAACAAAGAAAGAAAAAATATTTGCATTTTCATTTATTCATTTACCCACAGCGCCACAGTGGCGTTACAGTCGGGGGGTTGTAAAAAAAAATAATTTTACAAGGGCAGTCACAATGACAATGCAAACACTTCATTGTCAGTAATATTAACAAGAAATGAAGATAAAGCATTCCATTCTCGAACAGTGTTAGGAAAGAACGACATCTTGAACATATCGGTTCTTGGCCTGAATTCGCGCACTTTATGGTTGTGCAGTTGTGAATAGCAGTTGTGAGAACACTGCTATTCCTGAGAAGGCAACTACTGCATCATGATGACAGAGCCTATGCATCATACAGCCAGTTTTAACCATTCACATTCGCTTTTTATTAATAAGGTGCATTCTAAAGATTATTTTTGAAGCAACTTTCCTAACTTCAATGTCGCTAAAATATTGCCAATTGTTCTGTCACGTCGGTAAAAAAAGTTGCTGGCCGCTGAATCTAAAAAATTGTAGCTAAATCTAGCAACAAAATCACTATAAAAAGGCAACACTGCATGTTACTCAAGCATCTATGATTCAAGGAAATAAGAAGGAAAGAAAGAAAGGAACACAACAAAGCAAACAAACAAATGAGAAGAAAGGACCATGTCAGCGTCTAAACCTTTTCAGCAACAGCTATGAGCTGCTGGGCTGTTTGGATAGGAACAATGCTAAATACTTTACTCTTCAATATACAGCACTACCAGCACATGCGAGAAATTGTGCCTGGTTTAAATGGAGTATAATTAATCACAGCAGTGGCTACAGTGATAACAAATCTTCCCATTAGTACCTTGAAAGTCTAAAACTGATAAACAGAGCGCTTCTTGCTATATCACATTCACAGAAGTGGTGATTAGAGGCTAAATAGTCATTGTTTTTCAACCTGTTCCTTTCATTTTCACTTAGCTTTAAGAAAGTTGGTAGAAATGTCACCCGTGAATGAGACTTTTCGAGTCGAATAGGGCCTTGCAGAGTGGCTGGCTTGGAGAAGTAAGAAAATTGTCTATTAGCACACTTTGCCGTGAAACCTGTAACACTGAGATTCTTAAACATGCAACTCTGAGCAGTGAAAACTGTGTACGTGACCATACGCACAGTTACTACAGTCTCACTCCAGCCAAAGCAGTATGAGCAAATAAACAGAGCTGGTACTTTGTTGCGCTTAGTGAAAAGTAAAAGTGTATGCGACACTGAAAGGCAGGAAATACAGCTCCTCAAATTAAAGTTAAAAAGACAAACAAATGCTGTTCTTATGCAGTTCCTGAGCATGAAAAGTGCCATGTGAATCTTTGTGCACCCACCTGTAGATGGGCTCGCGAGCCAGGTAAGGTGGCAGTGCAGCCTGGTAGTCCTCCAAACCAAGACAGCACTTGGACAGCAGGTCCAGCGCATGGATCCGTGCATAATCTGCTTCTACGAGCTGCTCTGTTTCCAGTAGGTTTTCAGCCCATTGGCGCAGCTGCAGGAGGGTTGTTGTATGCTGCATTGCTGTGACAGGGAAGGCATGTGCCAATACTGACTCTGCTGGTCTAATTCATTTCTAGGGGTGTATGAAAAGTACCAAGATGATGCTGACTATCCTCTTAAAGGGGTTGTGCAATAACATTGAAGAGGTGGAATGTGCCTGCTATAAAAAGGCATCAAATCCAGAAGCTTCGCCAACAAAAAGTCATGCAAGCAGATATGCAAGCACATACCATGCCCCTCTTGATACCTTCGTGATCTTAGCCTCCTTTCCATCATTTGTACTGCACTTGATGATGTGCAGCTGCAACAATGTGCAACAGTGCACTTGTTGCACCACTCATCATTGTGCTGAGGATAAGTATTGGCATGACAGAGGTACTATTCTCTTCCACCACAGAATGACACCACAGTCATGTTGCTCGATATTTCGTCATTTTTGATCAACAACAACAGCCATTGTGGTTATTGTGGTGCCACAATTATCACGAAAAGTGGGGGGCACTTCAATCAGTTGAAGGAAAGGGTAGGCAATCTTATGAATAAAAAATGCAATCCCCTTGCAGCCAGGTACGGGAATAATGTTTGGCTTGGGTGTTGATGATGGTATTGTTAAAGGGACACTAAAGGGAACTACCAAGTCAAACTAAAGTGATAGATTAGTGCTCGAGAATCTCTAAGGCGTCAATTTTATCGTGAACAGGGCCTTATTAATTGAGAAATCGAGGTAAATGCAGGACATGATTAGAGACTCCCCTGGGACATTCAAGCACTTGCCCGATGACGAAAGCACTCATCAGTCAAATTCTGTCACTAGTACTCAACTACTCGTTGAAAAAGACATCCTCGTATTGTATTATGGGCATATGAGTTGGCATATGAGTGTGGCAGCTATGCGGATCCGTCAAACGTTTTTGTGCTTTCTGGTGTAGATCTTATCTGCCAGAACGACTGCATGTTCAAATGAAGAGCCACAAGCCTCGACGAATCTACTGGACATGCGCACGACTTCCCTGCTGCGTTGCCCTGCCTCTGACGCACTGACCAGATGCTCGGATGCTTTTCTACCGAATCTCTTTCTGCCAGCACCAGCCTCATCGACGCTATCATCGGGCTTTCATCCGCAGCAACTTAAGTGCGAGTCGACTGTGTGGTCCTTTAGTTGGCATGTGAGCGCAGCAGCTACGTGGATCTGTCAACTTTTTTTGTGCATTCTGGTGCAGGTTAGTCCCATTGCATCACTGTACTTACTCTAAGCACACAAGCAATGTCAACCTGCTGCTGTTTCCATGCCCACGTGTTCCTTTTGACATTGCATGTGAATGCTATGATGTTACCAAGTTGCTGTTGTTGGGAGGAGATATTAAGCTGAACCCCAGTCCTCCAAAAGAGGATCCACGTAAAAACAGTAGTGACGTTGTGGTGCTATTAAAATCCCTTAATGAGAAAACTGACAGAAATCACGCTGAGGTTCTATCACAACTTAACGAAATGAAAGAAATTCAATTGAATTTAGAAAAACAAATAATTGACATTAATGACTGTCTCATCACCGTAGAAGAAAGAATGGCTGTTTCAGAAGGTTGTGCTGGAGTCATTAACTCCGATTTAGTATCAACTGCTGTACGCACCGAAACTACTGCCATTAATTAACGCTTAGACGAGTTTGAAGACAGATCTCGGCACGAGAACTTAATCATTTATGGGCTGGATGATAAGCAATCCGAGTTGTGGGCTGAGTCAGAGGTAATCTTGCACAATCTACTGACGTCAACGCTTGAACTTCAGCTCATGGATGAAGCTATTTCTCGTGCTCATAGGTTAAGGAAATATCTGCCACATAAACGCCGCCCCATTATCGCCTGGTTTGCAAGTTTTGAGGTGAAGGATTCAATTTTCATGGCTAGATCGAAACTAAAGGCAGCCGGCATCAGTGTTACGGAGGATTATTGCATTTCCACTCGTACATCTTGGAAAAAGCTGTCTGAATTCGGGAAGGCTAACAGTAAACACTACTCCATTAAATATGATAAGCATTATATGAACAATATATGTTATATGTACGTGTTGTCCACGGATAGTGTTTGCGAAGTTGATGCTCGTGTTGTTCCATCTTTTCACAACCGTGAGAGTGCCTCCCGCGGTCATTCCTCTGTCATAAAAATCACCAAAACCAATTCCTTCTTCAGGCAAAATTTCATTTCTTTTTTCGAACATATGTAGCGTCGTCAACAAGCGTGATGATCTATCATCATTTATTGACATGCGCAATGCTGATGTCATCATACTAACGGAAACCTGGTTATCTTCAAAGATATGCAATGCTGAAATATTTTAATGTGAAAAGGATTTCAATTTTTACCGATGTGAACGCAGTGATAGAGCAGGAGGTGGCGTCCTAATCGCTATGTCTGATAACTTTCACTACTTTCACATTCCTGTCATTAGCACTTTAGAATTAGTGTGCACGTGTATTAAAGTCAGTCACCATGACATGATCTTTTGTGCCTGCTACCGCTCATCAACCGCACCTTCAGCTTTTTGTTCCGAGCTTTATGACATGTTGAATAGCATTATACTCAGGTACCCTTACTCACTGATATTTCTAATGGGCGATATTAATTTCCCTAAAATAATGTGGTATGGCATATATCCGATACCCTCTGTTACTTCTAGTTTAGAAGAGGATTTTGTGAATCTATGTTATGACTTTAACTTTGCACAACTAATAACTGAGCCAACCTGAACGACGTCTACAAGTGCCAACATACTTGACCTCGTCCTCACTAATTTCCCCGATGTTGTTACCTCCCTCAACCTGGCCTAAGTGACCACTGTTTGATAAACGTTATGCTAGAGGGCAACATCAAGCATGTTCCAAAGAAAAGGAAATATATAAGGGATTATTCTTCAGCTGATTTCATTTCGATTAATAAGGAATCATCCCATTTCATTGATGACTACATGCCTAATTTTTCTGAACGAACCATTGAGTATAATTGGCATTTGTTTAAAAATAAAGTGAAGTACCTGATTAATAAACTTGTGCCACTGCGTATTATTCCTTGCGAACATCGTTCGGCGTGGTTCAATACTTTTTTAAAATGCCTTCTCAGTAAAAAAAAAAAAAAAAAAAAAAAAAGAAAAAAAAAAAAAAAAAAGCCTACATTTCGCAAAGCTAAGCGATCGAACAACTCTGAGTTGTGAAATAAGTACCATCTCGCATTTTTAGCATTTAAAAATGCAGCATGTGAAGTGAAGGGTGTTTTTTTCAATAAAACCCTAACATCATTACTTATAGAAAATCTTAAAAAGTTTTGGAACATAATTGGTGGTTCTAAAGACAGTACAATCTCATTAAACAATAATGATGGTGTCCCTGTTCCACTTTCTCAATGCTGTTCCTTGTTAAATGAAATGTTCACAATGTCTTTTTCCCAAGTGCCAGCTGTTTTCCAAGTGACATCTGCATATTGTAGAATGGATTACCCACCGATAGATCCTGTGCTTATAAATTCTTTTGGTGTGTTGCACTTAATGAAAAACTTGAAATTGTCTTCGTCATGCGGAACAGACGGTATCAACACAAAATTTTTGAAGAACACTGCAATGTACTCCTCTATTATATTAACAGAACTTTTTTCACAGTCCATCGCTTCGGCCCAGTTACCTGGCGATTGGAAGGTGGGCAAGGTGGTACCCCTTTTCAAGTCTGGTGACGTCAATTCACCATATAATTACAGACCTATATCATTAACTAGCATTCCTTGCAAACTATTAGAACATATTATTTACTCATGCTTAGTTAATTTCCTCAAATCTAATGTATTCTTTACGACGAAATGGGTTTTGTAAATGAGACACAACTAATTTGCTTGACCAATGAACTTTTCGCTGCTCTTGACAAGGGGTGTTATGTTGACTGCATATTCCTGGGGATTTTCAGAAAGCGTTTGACCTTGTCTCTCACCCTCTACTTCGTTTAAAGTTAAGCAAATTAAACATAGATCCTAACATTTCTGCCTGGATTGAAAATTTTCTTTCGAATAGAATGCAATTTGTGACAGCTAACAATTTTGATTCCTTTTCTTGTCCAGTTACTTCCGGTGTGCCGCAGGGTCCTGCCCTCGGCCCACTTTTATTTTTAGTCTACATTAATGACCTGGCTAATACAGTTAAATCATCCACCGGGCTATACGCTGATGACTGCGTAATTTATTGCATAATATCATCTGACACTGATCTTCTAGCACTTCAATCTGACCTCGACGCTATAACTAACTGGTGCAACGCATGGCAAATGCATTTGAACGTTAAAAAGTGTAAAGTAATGAGAATCTCCCGAAAAGCTTCTACTTGTAACCCTCCTCTTTATCACATTGATGGCTCTGTACTAAACGAGACTACCACGTATAAGTATTTAGGTTTCACCTGACTGCTAAGCTTTCTTGGCAAACCCATGTTAACTATGTCATTAACAATGCTAATCGCACGTTAGGTTTCTTACGCCGCAACTTTTCAAGGGCACCATCTTCTCTTAAATTAACATTATACAAAACACTTGTAAGGTCTAAGATTGAATATGCATGCGTGTTGTGGGATCCCAGTAAAGAATTTCTTAATAATTAATTAGAATCAGTACAAAACTGTAGTGCATGTTTCATTTTATCAAATTATTCCCGCTTTTCAAGTGTATAGTCGATGAAACACATTTTGAAACATCCTAACCTTTCTCTGCGCAGAAAAGTGTTTCGTTTATCGTTATTTCATAAGATTTTTCATAATCCACATCTGAAAAATGAACTTCTTAATGAGCCATCTTATTTGTCTTGTTGTATTAATCACCGTCATAAAGTTGAAATCGCTTTTTGCCATACTAACTTGTTTTGCGATTCATTCTTGCCAAAGACATTGAGGGAATGGAACCACCTGCCCACCTCTGTCATCGCCATTCCAAGTGTTTCTGCATTTAAATCCGCTGTTGATAATTATTATTCTATATACTAGCCACCAACAATGACAACAATTATGCATTTTTTTCCCACTCCCTCCTGTAACGCATTCGGGCATTGAAGGTAATGAAATAAATAAATAAATTATAATATGAAATAAAATGTTACTTGTCCAGTTCCATTTCATGTTTCGAAAAAAGAACTCATTGAAATTACCGTTGACAACGACGCAGGCGGTCAAAAGGTTTCTTTTTCGCTTGACTCTGTGCCACCCACGCTTTCGCGTTTCAGTACTTTCCTGATTATGTAGTGCTGCGCTGGTTTTGCTGGCTCGCGAAACTCGCACAAACTGCAAGTAGCAGAGAATTCAACTTCCATGTGATGTCGCGGGATGCCCGAACGGTCGATGACACTTGACCAAAAAGAAGCTGCAGCGGCGACGAATCCGCCGCTCTGTCTTGGCTCGGTCCCGCCGTTTGTCGGGCGCCGTTTTACTCACTGACGGCAGCAAAGGGCGGTGATGGCGCATGCAACGTCACCACTCCCCCGGTTGGGTGACGGGAGATTTGAATTTCGAAAAAGGTATTCAGACCCTTCAGATACAATTTTTCTCGTAAACGAAGTCTCTTCTTGGCACAAAACAAGCGTTGCGAGGTTTCTGGAATGGTATATAAACAGTCCACGTCGACTTATTATTTGCCTTTAGTGTCCCTTTAAGCAACTATGCAGGTTTAATTTCTATATTAAGGAGTCCTGCAGGGCCCCTATCTCGTCGCCATTGTAGTGGGCATGTGTAGCGACACTCTTAGAAAGGTAGTCGAAAAACAAAACCTTAATTCCATGTGCCACCAATATATATACATAACTAAATTATGGGGTTTTACGTGCCAAAACCACAATCTGATTATGAGGCACGCCGTAGTGGGGGACTCCGGAAATATGGACCACCTGGGGTTCTTAACGTGCGCCTAAATCTAAGTACACGGGTGTTTTTGCATTTCCCCCCATCGAAATGCAGCCGCCGTGGCCGAGATTTGATCCTGCGACCTCGTGCTTAGCAGCACAGCACCATATGTATACAAAGACACAGAGTTGCCAACTTAACACTGAAACCGAAACTGAAAAACAAATACACAGCACTACAGGAGGGGTAGAAAACATTGAACTGGCAGAGACCAGACCCCTCACCTTGTTCCTCAACTTCCTTCATCTTTTCTTTCACACTGGCAGTAAGTGCAGCTGACTTCTCCGTGACATAATCAGGCACCTGGAAATCAAATATATCAATGACTCAGCCAAGCTGATGATGCGCAGTGCTCAGATGGTGCCGCTGCTTTCATTTTTTTTAGCCAAACTCAACATATGCTAATTCCCAGACTTTTCCACATTGCAGTAAAAATGAAAGTGATAAAGGGAATGGCATCGCTCTGGTTTCTTTTTCTGAGATACACAGCCATGAGCCAAGCATTTAATATGAAGAAAAAAGAAGTTCATATTTATTTTAACAATTTCATGTAAAGGTCATTTGGTGTGAATACATGTAGAAATATTCTAGAAAGCATAGATTCATGGAAATACTAGAAACAAGAAGCACAGACAGATCCTAACTAATTTTAATAATTTCCTTCAAGAAGGCCCCCCTCCCCTTTTCCCCATTAACACAACAAGTAATATTTAATTAAAGACCAGCATATTCCATAAGTTAACACTACACTTTAAGCTAATAACAGCTGCAATACTTCAGATGTTCAGGGCAACAAGCATAGTCACTTCAAGCTTAAAATGTTTTGCTAAGGATATTAGTTAAGGATGGGTAAGAATTACTTCAATGACACTTGCTTTACAAGACAAATTAATTACATGTTTAAAATGACTTCTGCATCAGCCTCTGCATCCATCTTTCATTAAATGGTTACTACAGCTACAGATTAGGGCAATTACTAAGATAAAAAATAAGCTTACACTACTCTGAACTCTGCAACTGAAAAACTTGATTAAAAAACTAAAGAACATACCTTGTTACTACACTTTGTGCAGCTGCATTCAAAGTAGTATTGGCTTTTTAACTCTTGCTGCCTCACATACTTTGGAGCCATCACATCAATGTAGCTCACTCTGATCTGCATGAACAATTTGGTATTATGATGACTACTGGGATCACAGTGCATCATTAGGGGATTCCTAAAATAAATGTATCTGCACTGATTAATGTCAAACAGACAGACATCAAAACCTCTTGGTTTCTTTAACAGAAACTTTAATGGAGTGTAACTATTTGTTCCATCCATTTACTGAAAGATTGCACCAAATGAAAATAACGAGCTGTTCCGAAAAGTTGGCAAACATTATAAAAATCAGAGAGCTAATACAACAAATATAATTTAAAAATAGCAAGCACTGATGGATGCAGAAACAGCACCTGATTTCACACATGTAGAAATAGCTGTAAACAACATAAACCGCTTGCTGTGATGCCAAAAGTAGCTAAATAGCATTTGTTTCTGCTTATGTTGCTGCTTTGTCCTGTAGTACTGTCCAGCCTTGAAAAATCATCATGGGGCTGCTCTTTAGAGAGGAGTATGTTTTACACTGTTTTAGCAGAGCACTCACTCTCGCAACAGTTGACAATCTCAGACATTGAGACATAAAATGCTTATGGGCGGCATCATGCAGGTTTAAAAGTACACTAAAGGCAAATATTAAGTCAAGCTAAAGTGATAGATCAGTGCTCAAGAATCTCTAAGGTGTCAATATTATCGCGAACAGAGCCTTGGTAATTGAGAAATCAGAGTAAATGCAATACATGATTAGAGACTCCACCGGGACGTTAAAGTACTTGCTCAATGACAAAGGCACTCCTCATTTAAGCACTGTTACTATGTAGTACTCAATCACTCTTCATAAAACAACATTGTATTGTATTATAAGACGACACAAAGTGCTACTTGTCCAGTTCTATTGCATTTTTAGAAAAGAGAACTAATTGACATTACCCTTGACAACGACGTGGGCGGCCGAAAGATTTCATTTTCGCTCGACACTGCGCTGCCTGCGCTTTCAAGTTTTAGTAGTTTCGTTATTGCATAGTGCTGTGCTGGTTTTCCTGGATTGCAAAACTCGCACAAACTGCAAGTAGCAGAAAATTCCACGTCCATGTGAAGTTGCGGGATGCCCAAACGGTCCACACCCCTTTACCAAAAGCAGCTGCAGCGGCGAATTCACCGCTCTGTCTTGGATCGGTTTCTTCATGGCGTTTCTTCATGTCGGATCGGTTTCTCCATGGTTTCTCCATTTGTGTTTTGTGCAAAAAACCGTACTGCCATCTGTCGGGCGCCGTTTTACTCACCGATGGCAGCAAAGGGCGGTGATGGTGTATGCAACATCACCACTCCCCAGTTGGGTGGCGGGAGATTCGAATTGCGATAAAGGTATTCGGAGCCTTCAGATGGAATTTTCTCATAAACTAAGTCTTTTCTTGGCATGAAACAAGCACTGCAAGATTTCTTGAATGACATTTAAACAGTCCACGTCGACATAGCGTTTGCCTTCAAGGTCCCTTTAAGTCAAGCTCTTGCGCAGTCTCGTCAGACATCACTTGTCACTCATCGCCAATTGATGTGAAGCAAATAGTTTAAAAACATCTGAGGACACCTAAGCACTTATGAGTTGTGAATGCGAAAGCATTAATGTCCAATTAAATGCCACTGAGTGGTCCTTTGAGTTATGAACTGCTCGCGGGCAAGTGAGCACGTTGAGACATTTGGCGCATTTTGATATGGCCTTAACGAGGCGCAGTTAGAACACAGGCGAGAGTTTGCGAGGACAAGGCGGATAACACAGGCTTCCAAGAGCGAGAGCAAGGGTGACTTGGGGTCACGGCGATGCCCTCTCCCCTCACACAGCACTTGGCGCACTACTGCAGCAGCAGGTGCTCCCCTTTGCCCGCTCTGCTCCACCAAGGTGCGCTCATGCCGTGATGTCGCAGTTAACAGGAACTCCATTGAGGGGTGCTCATGACGTGGCATCTCAGCTAATGGGAATAAAGGTGCTGCTACAGACACGGCATGCTGGCTTTTTCGCTCAATGAGCCATTTCACGCTTTCACACTAAAAACAAGATTCTGCAGCCATACTGACTGAGGCCACAATCTCCATCAAACCTACAACCTGTTGATTCTAAGCCTGGTGCTCTGCTAACTAAGCCAGAGGATCACGAGCATCAGCACTGGCTCAGCTGCTGCTGCTTTGCGAGGCATGCAACATTCGCTGAAGGGCAAAGCATCCAAAAGGAGTCAAGTGGTGATTAAGTTACCTTTAAATTAAGTAGCAAAAGGAGGATGAAGGGGACCACATGAGTGTAAGCGGAGAGAGCCAGCTACAGCACAGCTCAAGACATCTGCCAAAGTTTTGCCAAAGCCTATGGGATACATGCAAATCCAGAGTCGCCACTCTCATTTAAAACCACAATTGTGCTTTGAAATTCCAGTGGAGATTGTGAGGAAGCCCGAATAAAGGCCACCTTAAAAACAATTTAATACACCCATGTTCCTAAAGTGAAGATACAGAGCAGGCCCAGTGCAAAATTTTACATTCACTAAGTGAGTCGGTCCATCACAGAAAGCTAGCAAAAACTGGAATTTCTGATAGTGAAACCAAAAGAACTACTGTCATTACTGCTCACTTGAAGTCATGCATAACAAGAGACATTTGAGACATAGTGAGGCACGTATGCTTGTTTCTTCACACAGGAGAGTGTATGTGACTGTTTTGTGTCCACAATGTCTTCATTTTAACGGCTGCATATTTTCTCTAAATACAAACTCGGCAAATTACATACTGTTCTCAGGACACTGTAAAAACGCCTGTATAACATTTTCGAGTGCTTCTGGTCACACCAACAGATTCACTGTAAAAAAAAAAAAAGATGATGAAACAGGGTCAACTTACACCATCAAGACTGCTGCATTTGATATCTCCTGCAGCCCTAAGTTGAAGTTTGTGACCTTCATAAACTGCATGTGCATTTGGAGAACAGGAATGGTCAAGGATTGATGGGCTGTAACAAGAATGGAAACGTAAAAAGGCCTCAGATAGCATGCCACATGCCAGTCCCTCGAATAAGTGATGAATTCAGCAATGAAGTCATTGTGATTGACTGATTGGTCACAGAACAAACAATATGCCAAGCTGAAACAAAGTGTAAGGCTGCTGTCTGTAAATGTAACTGCTCCTGAATGCAAGGATTTTTCGTGTCACAAGCATAGCTAAATGAGCTACTATACGTAGTACAGCCGAACATCGATATAATGAACGCAGATATAATGAATTGTCAGATATAATGAACTAAATGTAAGATATGTCTCACCAATATAAGTGTGCAAACTACTATATATGCTTATAACGAATATTGGACATAATGAGGCTATTTTTTCGTCGGATACAACTTTGTTATAACAAGGTTTTACTTTAGTTCACATCTTCCAGACTTGACTCCCATTTTAGTGATCATAAGCTTCCATGTACATTTTTGCATCGAAATGCATGCACATGCATCAAATTAGTTGAATTAGTTCATGAGGAGAAAAACCTAATTTGGCAAATTTAAATAGCAATGAACTAAATGAAAGGTATACATAATTGTAGCAGAGATACACTCACCCAATATATAAGCCAGTTCCAATAGGAGAGTGTTCATCATTGCATATGCAATAGCTGTTAATAATCATCTGAATGAACAATTCACAAAATACAAATTTTTAGCCACGTTACGAGACTAGTAGCATTCCAACAATTTCGTTTTTTTACATGGGAATGATTAAATTTTTGTATATATGACCAAACAAAATGCTTATTCGGCAGCAAGTTTGAATTTGAAACAGAAGCTCTGTGTTCAAATTTTAAAATGCATGCTTCACAAAAGTACAGAAGGGTGTTTAAGTATGGGCTTACTTTTCTTGGTTACAGAAAGTGCATTATTAACTGATAATCAAGTGAAACTAGCAGAATAATTTCATATAATTCAACCTTAAACATGAATGATGCTCGAAATCACACTGAAATAGTAGGAAAGTGGCAAGTCTCAAATGCAACTTTGCCCAGTTCAGAGGGCTGTGATGGTAGAAAAAAAGCAATTTTCACTAAGAGATATAGCCCTTGTTGTTTTGAGTCATGCTGTATGCAGAGCCAGAGTGACATGAATACATCATGCTTTGTTTTAAACAACAATAAAGCTTACTATTCCAGAAGGCGACAATGCAACAGTAAGCTTCCAAAGGAGATAACTGTTAATATGCATCAAGAGGTGGCAGCACAGTCGGCAGCACAGTCCTGAGCCAGCACTGAGATCAGAAAATCAAGTCGCATATCATAGCATAACATTTCCTTTCCAATGCATAGAAGAAAGCATACAATGAGCTATATGCCATCTCGTTACAATCTGCAATCAAAATACTAGAACTTCAATTTACTAAACTGAAATACTTTGTTTGATTGCTATATTGAACATGTTTACTGTACAAGCAATGTAGCTGCACATCTTATTATCCTTTCTACATATATGCGCTTCTTGAAATATCTAGTAGATAATTTTGTCACAAGCTTGCCTTGTGCAGCTATGTTGGTTCCAAGACAAAATGTGCACAGCATCAATGATTATGCAATGTTTACAACCAATTTGTAAACAAAGAAAAATCCTAAGAGGCTTTTTTAGTGTTAGGAACTTTCACAATGACATTATTTACACATAATGTGCACATAACCAGTGATGACCTCAGGTAGCACTATCTAGTTTTAAAATTTAATGCAGCATACAAGGCACTAGTCCATTTCTCAGTATGCAAATGAACTGGACATTAAATCTTGCCTGTCTTACCTCAAAATAGACCCCTGGATAATGACAAAACTTACTGCGCTTGTTATCACCAATTCAAGTACAGTGAATTCTCATTAGGACGAACTTGGTTAAGCTGAATTCTTGCATATAATAAACAATATGGGAACATTTGTTTGGTTTTCCATAGACTCAATGCAAAAAAATATCCACTTTAGAAGAATCGCTTCGGACGTGCTCTTCAGTTAAGACGAACATTCGTAATGACCGCCACCGATACCGATCCTGGAGGCTAGGGTGCCTCGATGCACCGTGACCAGGGGTGCGCACATCAAGGCACCCTACTGGGCGCTGCACATCGAGGCACCCTAATGGTGGCCTGCAGTGCACATCGCCCGTGGACAGAGGGGAAAACATGAGGAAACAAAAAGAGACAGCGATGTTTCACTTCGTGAACGCGGGTGACGTGCAAGCGCATGGGTGCTATAGCGCAAACGAAGCTATTGACACTCGATACGCCTAGACTGTTCACATTGCAGATCGTATTCAATCAAGACAGGGCTCATGTGGCTGTGCCATATGCAGCAGCCGCAAGAGTAAAACGCCCCCTTGTAAACATTTGCTTACTAACTAAATTAACAAGCATGGTGTCAGTGTGCACAGGCAAACATGAACACATCACACTCTATGACCAGGGATGCTTGCTGTCAAAATGCTGCTGTGAGGAATTGCGGCAGCAGCAGCGAGCGAAGCGACCTTTGTGCTGTCTATCGCTTCAACACAAAGTGAGCGGCGAGAACACAGCGCACGCAAAGCTACGAGCCATTGGCCTACCTAGACTGAGCGCCCAAAGCATATTACGTTCAAGATAAAGTCAACGCGACCGAAGTACAACACCCTCCTCCCTCCCAGGTGCCATGCACACGACGGAAGATGGCGTGCTTCCCCTCTCCCCCTTTGTGCACACGAGATTGAGCCGCCATCGTTGGCTCACTGTTGCACGCTTTCACTTGCACACACAGCGTATGGCGTGCGAAGCGATGTTATCACAAGACGAACCCGTTACGTCCATACCGCAAATAAAACCTGTAGCAACTGCCAGAAGAGGTCAACCCATTGCTCCTCCGCCTATCTTCTTCCTCTGCAACGCTCCGGCTCGTTTCTCCTTCTCCACTTCACTAACATCACCTAGACTTTCCTCTAGGTTGCATTGCTTTGCCACGCACTCAGCGCGCTCCTTTGAACTTTCACTAGCTCGGAGCCTGCACCGATGACCTGTGAGGCAGCAGATGTCTGCTTTAACTCCCTAGTGAACTTTTGCCAGCAACACAAAGGTGTAGAAGGATTTTAAGGTCATCAGGTGAGATGACATCGTTTGTGGCTGCTCGTCGAGTTGCACAGAAGTGCCAAACATCCATCATGGACTGGATGAAACCAAGCAAGAGTACCACTTGAAAACAGTTTTCTATTAAGTTCAGCTAAATAAATGCTTTTTTATGCCATTTTTTTTTCTCGTTTTAAGTCTACTTTAGTTACCATTTGAAGTAAGATATTTGGATGAACCTGGTCATGTTGCCAATTATTCTGATAAGATGATTTTCATGGTTCCAAGTTCGTAGGGAGTCTACTCTACTTATAATACAGGCAATAGATTGTTACTACACTAAACGCCCCACCCATATCCTAACTGATTTTGTCCACGAATGCTTACCTTGCCATAAATCTCTAGGCCCACCTCAGGTTCTGGCAAGTACTTGTTATCCAGAAAAACTTTGGACGTCTCCCATAGCCTTTTAAATTCTTTTAAATAGCGTGAATGGTCATTTTTGATGGCCTCTACATCTAAAAGTGGCAGGAGAAAGTGGGTTGCTTTGCTGGTACAAATGATAACACAAAACAGTCATGACATACATCACATTTACACACAATGCTTACCAGATCTTGACAAGCACTAGGACATGGAAGTCTTTTACACAAATACCAAAGATAATAATGTAAAAATTGCAGGCATAAGCCATTTATTTCAGCCATTGTCATGATACTTGCCTAATTGAATATACGCAATAAAAATTCAATGTCATTGCAACACTGGGAGTTGTTGAGCAACCAAACATAAATGGTTTAAGGACAGAAGTTAATATTTCTGACTTTGACTGGTATGCCACACTTTTTTTTTATTTAAAAAAATTTATTATACCTCAAGGGTCCTGTAAGGGACATTACATGAAGGGTGGGTACAGGGGCTATAACATAATTACAGTAAAATTGGTGACTATAGGTCAAATGTATACAAGTCAGTTAGTGAATACAAGGCATGATGGCCTGTCTGTCGCTGGCACCTTTACACTTTAAAACATCAATGGCCACAAGCAAGTGCAATGAGGCCTCCATGCTTTTCAAGAGAACCTAAAATGATTTTGACGGTTTTGTACAAATGCATTGAGGCAGCAGAATATGCCCTTGTGATCATAACGGGCCAAATATAAGATGAAGCTTTAGCTCAGACCCAACTCCAATGCCGCCTATTAAAATGCATGTAAAATGCAGAAACGCTTTTCTGAGATAACCACTGGCCGATTTTAATGACATTTGTTGCATTTGAGAGAGAAAGTTACATTTTAGTGACCGCTGGAAGTGGCATTGATTGTATCTAGTGGGCCAAATTAAAGGAAGAGGCATAAGAACTTTGGACCATAGCACTGCTTCATTGGACGATATTTGTCCGATTGTAGTGCAACCCCGAACCAAATGCACACTAAGCTTTTATGGGTTGATAGTATAAAACGATGTGCACCCAAATATAACGCACAACAGATTTTATAATGCAAGAAAAATGTAGCATGCATTTGATTCTGGCAATCACAAATTAAATACCTGTATAGTTAACTTTACAGAATAGAAATTTATTCACACTTAATGTCCAGCATCGTAAATCACAAACAGTATTTTATGGCTGCATGTGTACTTTTGTCATATTTAGATACACCCGACGTAGTGGTTTCAGCTGAACTGAACCTGAATTTGTCCAAACCTGAAACAGTTTGGACAAATTTTGTAGATGTATAGGATACGGCTACAGTAAAATGTTAGCGCCAAAATTTAAGTGAAGCATCTCATTAAGAGAGCTATGGACAATTACAAGTTGCCCTCATCCCTAGCCATGCCTTTTTTTCTCCTCAATTCATTCACTGAGTGATGAGGGCTAAGCTCTGCCTTCGCTGGCTCTGCATCATGATGTGCCGCTGTGTTGTCTACTTCTGGTTGTCTTGGAGCAAGCGCACGAAGCCTCTCCAACCTTTCCGTTAGCGGCCTAGCCATCAATCCACCAAGGGTGCCCAGTAGTCCTGTAACCACAAGCGAGCTGGGCATTTTGACGGATGGACTGAGGCGTAAACTAAAGCCCTTGCATACTACTACTACTGTGATGAAGGGGCTTCGTAAACGTAAGCGGCCTGTATGGTGCAGCCACCTGGTAATGCAGTGCTTAAACAGACCAACAAAGAGCTACTAGTACTGTAACTAAGTGTGAAACATTTAAAAAGACAACATGCTGACGATTATGCTCCTGCCAAAAATTTATACCTGCAGGAAAGTAGAATACATTTCGTTACTACCAATTAGCTCCGTGTTTGTCTGGTTGAGCTGTGCCACCAGGTGGCTGCACAGTGCAGGCCGTTCACGTTTATGCCCCTGCTCATCCGGTAAAATGCCCAGTCAGCTTGCACTTGCGTTTACCCAAATACTGGACACATTTAAACTCTCAGTTGTAGTAGTAATCCTCTGGCGTGCTGGAGCCGATCAGATACCAACAGCCCGATGTGCTGCAGCCACTCCGCCTGCATGTTACCTTGAAGAGGAAAGCAGCTTGAAATTTCGCAGATTGCTATATTTGCAGCCCACAACGTAACAAGGGCGATCCGTGGTGCTCGCAAAAAGAAAGCTAAAGACCAACACTGATTTCATTTTTTTATTTTCAAATACTGCAGCCCTATTCAGGGCCTATTGCAGGAGTGGAGTACAACAAATGCAGGAAACAGAAAAAAAGGCAGTTGAACATAATAGATAAAAAAAGGGACAGCAATCTTATCACACTAGTGCTTCTACAAAATCAGACAGTGCCAATTCATGAACAGAACCGGGTAACTCATTCTAACAGTCGACAACTCTCGGGAAATAACTGTGTTTGAACATGTTAGTGCGTGCAAAGAAAGGCTTTAGGTCGAAGGTGTGACGTCTAGTTGGAAGAGCACTGGCATACAAGATGTAATCATCAGTGGATAGTTGACAACATGAGTGAATAATTGAATGTAATAGCTTCATGGAATCTATATGCTGCCTTGTGCATAGAAGAGATAAATTCAAAGAATTCATTGTGGATGACGGCGAAAAATCCCGATCATAGCGATGACAAATGAAACGAACAGCCTTCCCTTAGATCGGTTCAGCTTTGTTAATGTCGCACACTTTATACGGGTTCCAGACGCATGAAGTGTACTCTAATACAGGATGAAGGAGCGTTTCATACATTAGTAATTTAGTGTGTTTTGGCGATTTAGATAATGTTTGTCTGAAGTAACCTACTTTTCTTAGTGCTATAGATGTAATGTGATCAATATGCTGGGACCACTGCATGTTGTGCATGAAGATAACACCAAAGTATTTGTACACCTACCTGCGCACAGGGAACTATTGTGTTAATGAAAGCATACACATGCTGTGAAGGAAAATGGCTGTTTGTAAATGACACTACTATGGTTTTTTGAAAGTTAATGCGCATCTGCCAGTACGTACACCAGGTGCAAACCCTGAAGTAGGGCGTGATCACTAGGAGAAGAAATTACCTGGTATAAGACGCAGTAGTCGGCATATAGACGGACTTTTGACTTAATATTGTTAGGAAAGTCATTTATAAATATTAAAAATAACAAGGGTCCCAGAACAGAGCCTTGTGGAACACCTGATGTTACATTTACAGTTGAGGATGAAGTGGAATTAAATGAAACGAATTCAGAGCAACAGTTAAGAAAGCTAACTATCCAGTCGATCAATCGAGGATTATTTAAAATTACGTTTAGTTTATTTAGTAGCTTATTGTGTATAACCGTGTCAAAAGCTTTGGAAAAATCTACAAATAATGCATCAATCTGATTGCCAATATCAAGATTTCTAGTAATGTCATGTGAAAATTCCACCAGTTGTGTTGTTGTGCTGAAACCACGACGAAATCCATGTTGTATGTTAGAGAGAATTTTATTGGATTCAAGATATTCTGTTATATACAGTAAACTCTCAGTTGTACGAATGTCAGTTTATCGAATATTTCAGAATAATGAACTTTATAAAAATCCCCGGCAGTTTTCTTATAGATTCTATGCAAAAATGTTTCACTTAAACAAATTTCGGAACAGTCAATATTTCAATTTAACGAACTCGCTCAGAGGACCAAGGCTTATTCTTACGATCAGTTCAACTAAGTTTTGCGCCCTGCACTGCAGGCGCAACCGATGCCCGCCCTCATCAAACTGTCGCTCCAGCGGCAATGTAATGACGCTGGCGCTACAGCACCCCTGGGGCAAAGCAGCGGCGCGGAAAACGAATGGCAACGAGGCATGGCCTCCGAGATTGCCCGCACAAAACGAGCAAGCATGTAATCTCGGAGGCCATAAACAAAGTAACATTGCTGGCGCTTACAACGCCGCCAGAGCAAAGCGGCGATCTGTCACACCAGAAACCACGTGGTGTGTTTTTTTCCGACCGGCTAGTCGTGGCATGGTCGTCGTCTCTTTCTTTCCAGTCTTGTCGGTTCCGCGTGTGCACACAAACGACCCACGTGGTGTGTTTGTTGGTGTGTGTTGAGACTTTGTGTCTCAACAGCAAGCTGTGCCAGAAGAAGTGTACAAAAACATTGACTCTTTGGACAGTTTTGTTACTTCCTGTGCTTTAAATGTACAAGTGCACAAGAAGATTACAGATTTTTTTTGTAAGTGAGAAAGGCAGCATTATAACTGTTATGAACCTTGTACTTGTTGATATGTACAAATTCCATTTCACACATTTCTAACACTTTGGATGCCATGTATTTTGCTCCATGAATTGCACTTCAAACTTTTGACTCTGTATGCCATGTCTTGTGTTGGTCTAGTGAATATTCAGTTTAGTGAACTTTCAGTTAAGTGAACTATTTCCTTCGGTCCCTTGAAGTTCACTCAAGTGAGAGTTCACTGTACTTGTGTATGATATGGCCTAGTAGCTTTCCGGAATTGGAGGTAAGCGATATAGGTCTATAGTTAGAAAAAAATTGCTTTTCACCAGATTTATGCAGAGGCAGGACCTTGGCTAGCTTCCAATACTGGGGGACGATACCTGAAGCCAAGGATTTGTGAAAGATGACTGCCAAATAATGTGAACACCAGAGAGAGTATCTTACTAGAAAGTTGTTCGGAATATTGTCAGGACCAGTGCACTTCTTTGTCTAAATTGAGAATCAAGTTTAGGATGCCGTTTTCACTGATTACCACATCGGCGATAGAGAGCTCAGGATTAGTATTTGTGAATGGCGAGAGAGAGTTGTTGTCATGCATGAACACTGATTGGAAGTAGACATTAAAAGCATTAGCTATATCGGAGGGGGTCTAAAATAGTCGTGCTATCTAATATAAAGGAAACTACAGCAGTTTTAGTTGGTGTGATAGAAGTCCAGAATTTGCGCAGCTTAGAGTTAATAATCCTGGTAGTTCAACTTGAAAATAAAAGTTTTTAGCTGTTTTCATTTTGATACATAGTTCTTCCTTAGCAGTGTCAAAGTGAATGATACTGTCAGGATTACATGCCTTTTTCAGTCGGCGCAGACGACGAACACAACATGATATTTGCAGTATGCTGCGATTCATCCATGGAATCTTAGGATTTCTCTTTTTAGTCTTGAGGGGAACAAAATTGTCAATGCATAGTTTTACGATGCGCTTAAATCCATCGACTAATGTTTGAACGTTATCATGTAGACCAAGTGCTTGGAAGGAATCAAAGTTAGAAGCTATAGTGTCTGTTATAGATATGTCATCAGCATGAATGAAGTCGAAAAACTGTGTCACATTAGACTGCAGCTTAATTAATGAATAGGGAAGGCACACGTGTACAGCTTTGTGGTCAGAAATGCCACTGATTACATCGCACGGAAAACCAGTTTCGATGAGCTGAGAACTTAGAAAAACTAGGTCTAAGAGAGAATTATGGCAGGTTGAAGCTTGTACGATTTCAGTAAGACCAAGGGATAATGAAAGAGAAAGAAGTTCCTTACAAATGGAAAGGTCACGACCAGTGCAACTCAAGGTTCGCCAGTCAATGCCTGGTGCACTAAAATCCCCCATGAACACAAGGTTCGAGGTGCCGAAGTCGTGTTCCTGCATGAATATGCTAAGCCTCTGTAAATCTTCTAATGAGGAACCTGGTCCACGATAGCATACACCAAGAAATGCAGAAAGTTTGTTTAAATATAGCTTACACCAAGGAACTTCAACCTTAGGTGAGTTAGGGAGCACGTAAAATTTTAGGTCTGAGCGAATAAGCAGCGCAACACCACCACCTTTACTACTTGATCGGTCATTCCATATTGCTACATAACCGGGTGGGCTAAATTCAGAGTCATGCAGCCAGGACTTTGCTATGGCCACTACATGGGGAGAGTATGGTGTAACATGAGCCAATAAAGGCACGAACTTGTTAATGATACTTCTAGCAAGATACAGAATAGTTAGCTTACCAGTACTTGGCGGAAGTCAATGAGAAGTTGCTCTGGCTTTAGAAACAAAAGGTGTTTTAGGAACATGAACAGAATCGCGCTTTAATCTGTCTGTACCAGTGTCCCATATGTAGCGCGTGCCATCAATGTAGGCATGATTGTAGCATAGTTTTACTCTGGATCCATTATCATGAAAACTTGCAGTTGAGTCCTAGTTTCTTTCGTAAGGCTTGCACATTCGGTGATAAGTCTTCAGTGATGTACAAACCAGACCCTTTCAGTTTCGTGACATTTTTCATAACTCGAACTTTTTCCCTAAAGTCAAAAATCTTCATTAGGACAGGACATGATCGACCTTCTTTTGATCTGCCCACACGGTGACAGCGCTCAACATCGGGAAATTTTATATGAAGATGCTTTGTTAGCACCTCTGCTACAGTATGCAGTAAAGAAGCAGTATTTTCGTCACGTGTTTCCAGTAAACCATGCAAAGGAATATTGTTCCGGCGTGAACAGTTTTCTAACTCATCGGATTTTGAAGTGAGTTTAGTGATTGATTCGCTAAGTGAGACAATTTCGGAGTTAAGCTTGTCATACATTGCACTACAGTCAACAGCTGCTGTAGAACATTCGAGCGAAAATACACGTGTTTCAAGGGCTTCGAAGCGCGAATTAACAGATTCCTCGATATCGGCAGTGTCACTTGCAATTTGTTTCTGACCAGCCAACAATTGCGCGAGAAGATTAGCCGTCTCTGGAGGGGAATTAGTGGAGCACTGACTGCTACTTATAGTAGTATTATCAGCCTCACTTGACTTTGATGTACATGTACTTGCTGAAGGCACCCCTTTAGGTCCAGGGTTAAGTTCAACGTCCCTACTCAAGAGAAGGCTATCGTAACAGTGCAAAATACGAAAGCAGCAAGTAATCACGCAGTTCGTGTCAACACGGAGAATGTTGTAATACAAGAAGATGTACTACACTTGCTGTGTGTCAGAAGTGCTTAAGTGCAGTGATAAACTGTCGTCGTGTATTCTCCGTGTTACTTTTTTATGCAAACAAATTAACCAACATTCCAACTACTGTGACCGTAAAGTTGGAAAAACTATAAATAGCATGACCTGGGTAGCCAATCAGATAGCTCCTCTAACTGACGTCAATTGGGCTAACTACATCAATTAAGAGGGGGTGGCTCCACTGCAATAGGTAGCAATGCACATTTTTAAAACCTTATAATAAATTACATGCCTTACGCAAACTGCTTAAATGCGTCATTTCATGATCAGAAGGACCTACCCGAACGACTGAGTATATTTGTACAAAATCGTCAAAACCATTTCAGGGTCTCTTTAAAGACAGCCACTGAATGGCAACGACATGGGTCATGTTGATGTACAGAGTTTTTGTGGCGCAAGCACGCCCCCCCCCCCCCCCCCCCCCCCCCATCATGGCCAAAGAGCGCCAATAAACCTCATGGGTTTTGGAAACATAAAAATCCACTTTTCATTTCTGTTATTTGTTATCTACATATCATGGCATACCTGCTGGCAGAAAACTAGCTTGAAACAACATGTCGTTCAGGAAAAAAAAAAAAACACTGTATTTATATTTTAAAATGCTCAGTTTCACCCATGCAAGCAATGAACATGACCCATTTTGTGCCGTTTGCTATTTCAAAACAACTTATCAGAGGCAGGCCATCTTGGTCTCATTTGAAAGAGCATCTTTCCAGCTTGCTTTCTTGTCAAAAATGATGCTTCAATGATGCTCCAGAAGAAATCTACCTGGTTCTGTGGCTTGAAGTATAAATTTTTTCACTCTTATTAGTTTTCTGCATCTTTCTCAAAAAATTATTTTTGCAAGATGCAAATTTTGTGAGTGGCACTGTCTCTCTGCTAGTCATTCAATTCTCCCAATTTTTTTTCCCTTGAATGCAAGAGCCTTAGAGTGCAGAACCACTATGATATAGTGTTTTAGGGCATGGCAACATGTTGAAATCTTGTAGAAATCACTAACGAAATTCACACCTGCAGCGTTGCAACTTTAGAATTTCATAACTTCGTCTAAAATATAGATTAAAAAATTTTAATGCCAAGTTGCACTTTTTGGACATTTAGTAACATACCTGTTTAATTTTAGCTCTGCTGTGGCAGTACATTTTTTTGCAACTCACTTCCCAAATTTATCTCGCATTTTTTTCAACTCTTTCTAAGATTGACTTGTAAAAAAAGCTAATTGCAATTTTGCAATCAGCATACTAGATTGGATATTTGCTGAAAATTTCAGGTGTCTAAAGTAAGTAACAAAAACGTTTTCTCCCCTTTAATGCATGGCACGGAATGTGTGCATTGTAACCTCAGAGGACTGTACTGCACATTTAGTTTTCAGAGGAGGACCAAACTGTCGGATCTGGCTGAAAGCAGCATCAATAACTGCTTTTTAATGCAGTGAAATGGGAATTACAAATAATTAACATGCAGGTGAAAACGAAAGAGATAAGGTAATTAACACCATATCCTGCATGGGTGATGAAGAAGCTGATACAAGTAGGAGAACACAATTACAGTTAAAATACAAGCCTGGCTGCCCAGGTCCCCCACATCTCGGCACCATCACAAGGACTCTGGCAGAGACAAGTAAATGGGCCTGCAGCACAATAAGTGTGCAGCCACAGTGCCACTCATTCGTTCCCTAATACAGTTTTGTGCCAAAATCTAGACACACACCAACATGGGAGATATCATTAAAAAGAAAGATATGTGCCGACTAGATACTCCCTTTATGATGAAAAATGATAAGGCAGATTTTCTAATGTTTGGGCATCTTTGTTTAGCTTCCTGTAATTTGACGCACTTATGTTAAAGCAGATTTATGATAAGCAAACAATTCCGAGGTTACCTTCATGCTTGTCTTAGAATTTCCTGTGTATGCTTTTGAAAAAATGAGCACAAAAATGAGCCTACACATATGTCAACATACAAAATAAACTGACAATTCTTTTGTTTACTGTCACTGTAAAACGTAAAGTGACTTCACTTGCTCATCTTCCTGATGAAATGAAGTTTTTTCTACTTATGTAAAATCAGTTCTGCGGAAGCCCGCAGGGTGGAAGAAGGTTCATAAAAGATAAAATTGTCATCCACCAGACTGTAGCATGAAGCTACAAAGCTTTCTCCACCTTGCAGGCTTCTGCAGAACAGATTTGCCATCTCAGTGTCCTTGTGCATTGAGTTGTTGATTGATTTGCCCTCATTCTGCAATTGGCTAGCCTCCTGGTTAGCTCAGATGATAAAGCGACCGTCACAGAAAGACATTGGTCCTGGGTTCAATCCCCGGACCAGGACAAATTTTTATTCAACTGTGAAGCATTCTTTCTGAGAATCCCATATTGGGTTTCCCTTGTAGCTTGGTGCTACAGCCGGGTGAGTGACCATTTTCCCTTTCAGTTATTTTTACTTACGTGACATGAGATCTGTAAAACACCTTTTCTTTCCAAACACCATCTCGGCCTTTGACCATGCATCTTTGTTCTGAAAGGGTTGAAGATTGAAAATGTTCTGAAGTCATCCTAGCATACAAGGGAGTACGAATTATCATGGGCACACAGCACTACAGATCATTCACTAAAAGCGTGCAAATATAAATTCTTGAAACCACACTGAATACAAATTAGATAGCCATGGCACTGAATTAAATATGAATAGCGACCTTTCTGTATAGCAAACTTGTCATTAATAACATTTAAAAGAAAAGGCTATCATATATTTTTTTTTCAAGGAAAATGTATGTTGAAGTGCATCCTGTGACATGATTGTGTTGTTTGCCTTTGAATCCACTGAACACATGCTAAATTGTTAACATAGCATATGCTTATCAATAACAGGTAAGGTTCCAGATATTCCAGGCCATGGGTTAAGGTCATGGAAATTATATAGGTCGAACAACACCAGGAAAGCTTCAAGTGATGCTTTAGTTTTCAACTGTAGTGCCACTAAAGATGTTACCAGTTCACACTATTCTTTACCACAATATAACAATCACTACAACAAGCAACTTTAGGCTGTGGTGCAACATGCAAGCAGAATTATGAATGAGGAATAAGAAGTCCTCGCAGAATGAAAAGAAGAGAGAGAGAAGACTAGATAGTCTAAAAATCGGCCAAAATCTGGGACATCAAAATTTGGTATGAATGAACATTGTGTTAACACCAAAACCTCAACCTCTGAATCCACTGTCCTTTTTATTGTCACAACTTATTCACAGCTGAGGACTAATGTTCCATACAAATGTGGAACACAGTTCATCTCACTTAATTAAGGCTGTGTACTCACTGCCTAAGAACTATGCAAATATTTAAGATGCAAAGTTGCCACGTTACTGACACTGAGCTTCACCAGCAGTCTGCAGAAGTACCGCACTGATGTGTCTGGCACATTTGGGGACACCTTGCACAAGCCTGCACACTCCACCTTGTGGTCTGGCCAGGCCAATCTCTGTACACACAAATAGAGTACCATGAAAGAATTAGTATACATGCAATATGCATATACATAGTGGGGATCTAGAATATGAGAGAGAGAGAAAGGAGGAAGGAAGGGCAGGGAGGTTAACCAGACTGAGTTCAGTTTGCCACCCTACATGTGGGGAGGAGGATGGGGAAGTGAAAGAGAGAGAGAAAACATTAGTCTAGAACGCATTTTCACATGCACTAAGTTCGATGCAGGATGTCTACAGTTGGGTACTCAAGTCTGTTGCCTTCAGGTAGTGAAGATGTGCTCAAATTGCTTTCTGGGCTAATGAACTGTGTAGAATGTGCATAGACGTTATGTACCCTCGCGTGTGAAAGTAACTAGCTTGGGGCTCCACAAATGTAGCTTGATGGCTTATTCTCTGCAACTGCTTAGTATGTCCACATTTTGTTTTGCACTTAAAATTAAAATGCCTTCTAGCATACACAAATACAGTACTTGTTATATTGTGCCTGTAATGTGAATAACCATGTTATAAATCAGCCTATCTATTTATTATGGTGTTGCCAAAATTCTTTGTCAAGCAAGTTAATTTTAAAATAATATGCCATGTATATTTAGTAGAGGTGGGCGAATATGAACTTTTTCGAATACGACTAGTAAGTATAGAACATAGAATAGCCATACGGAGACGTATATACAGCAGGAATATTTATTTTGCTATAAATAGGTACCCTGCCTGTACAGACAAGTGGAAAAAAAAAGCTAACTATCAGGGAATAATTATCAGTTTTGAACATAAGATCACTAATTGTCTATAAAAAAAAGTGCAGGAAATGCCTCTCAACATCTTGAGGGCCCGGTTGCAAGCTTTCCTACAAGGAATGATTGCTGTATGACTAGCTTTCCAAAAGTGCTAAATAAATGGTTGCCGAAGAATGATAAGAAGTAAGGAAAAAAGAAAGCTGCTGAAAGACTGAAAGTGCTTGTTGCGAGGAAAACATCACTGGTTGTAGCATAAAAGATAAAATGGCTATATAGCTAGACTGCCAAAAACAGGAAATGTCAGACTACGAGCAAAAATCACAGATTGCCAAGTATGCTTCTGCTGTGAAACTGAAAACACAGCTTGCATTACCAATTATATTTCCACATTGCTTCAATATCTCTTTGTCATTATCACACTTCTGATAATTAGCGATATTTTGTTTAGCAGACGGAGGACAGTAAACAGACTTAAACAGTCAGTTGTTGCAAAATATTTACTGGTTTCAAATATTTGAAAATACTGAATAGCACCTTTTCTAATATGAATTGAATACTACACGCTAACTATTTGCATTCAAAACTAAAAATATTCGGCCACCTCTAATATTAAGATGTTCCTTTCACTCTGTCATTTGATATGATTTATTCGGAGCAATGCCTGTCATTGCTAATGTTTCTGGCTGAGCAATTTTCGGCAGTACACACTCCTGTGTAAAGGTGCCTTGATATGTCTATTCAAATGCGTATGCAGTGCAATACTGCACCCTGTGCTTAATTCAAATCTGTGTCATGGCTATCAGAAACAACAGCACTTCCTCAGAACCATGAGCAAGTCACACTGTTCCACAATAAATTTAGCATAGTAATATGCTTTTAAAGCAAATCTTTCTTTGAGAACTCTTCCAAACATTGCTGACCGTGACTGCTGCTGCTGTCTTGCTGAATAGCTCGCATACAGAAAATAAAATAGAATCACATGTCCAATGGTGGGATTGAACATCGAGCTATCATAACAGCTCAATGCTCTAACCATCAGGCCACAATTGCATGACAATGCAATGCAATGACAAAACAATGACAGCTGCATCACGTTGGAGAGCATGTGTGCACACATTAGTTTCCATTAGGCCACAGACACAGCAATGAACTAGGCGAATAATAGTCAACCTTGCCACTGTCTTTAGCGTCATACTTTTTACTGCCATATACCTCTCCCCATCGTTCTTCCTGTAACATCAAATATCACCTTCATCCTTGTTACACCACTGTGTAGACGTCCCACAGTGTGCATTCACATGAACTGCTGTTTGCATACAGCAATAGCTTGCAAACAGCGTAGTGCATAAACATTGCATGGCATTAACGTTGTGGCCAGTGCAGTGTGTACACTTTGCGTTAGATTACTTGCTGCATAGGGTAACAATAAAGACAATCGCAGACATCAAACTTTGTTTTACAGCATTTAATTAACCACTTCACAGACTAAAACACGTGCATTGGATTTGCATAATTTTTATTAGACAAAGACTGAAAGCCGTTAAAAGGAAGTTTTCTCACATGTCATTGCATTAAATTAATCAATTCTGGGGTTTTATGTGCTGAAACCACGATCTGAATATGAGGCACGCCGTAGTGCAGAGACTCTGGATTCATTTCAACCACCTGGGGTTCTTTAACGTGCACCCAATGCATGGTAAACAGTTGATCTTGCATTTTGCCCCTGTCGAAATGCTGCCGCAGCGACGGGGATTTGATCCCACGACCTTATGGTTAGCAGCACAACGCCAAAGCCACTAAGCAACCAACCTCATTTTTTTTTTTTGTGGCATTTATTACAGTAACATGTAGCCCACTAAAACATTCACCAATTGCGCATAGTAATAGAATGGCGGGCACAATCACAGTAACACACAGAAGAGGCAGTGTTCATACTTTAGGTGGAAAAGCTGGTTCCACTTTAGAAGGGTGGTAAGGATAAGCACCTCACTAAAATGGGGTACTAGTCCGGTTGAATATCACATTCCGCATAAACATGTTTAAGGTGCACGGTCATCTGGATGAAATTCACCTTTGTAGGCACAATCGGTTCGGCATTGCGGTCCATCATTCCCATTTTTTACAAACTGTGCATTCCCATAAGAAAAAAAAAACATGTCAAAAGGTACCTTATCATCAGAGGTTGGCAGTACGTATCACATATATGAGGGTTGATTTCTAAGTTTTTCTTTGGTGTCTATTGGAGAAGATCCCAAAATAAGATGGCATCTTTGCAGCTAATAAAACAACGCTCAATTGTCTCTGGCATATCACAAGGATGACAGTTAACAGAAGATACAAAGATACCCTTTTTCTGTAGCTATGCTTTCACTGGTAAGGTTTCACTATGAAGTTTATAAAAGAATGTTTTGTAGCAAGGGGATTTATACATTTTATGAACTCACTTTAGTACATCGTGGCCTGGCTAGTGATCCGTAAAATGTAGGTGGAAATAGCATCAACAGTAAATCTTTGCATAATGTTCTACGCGACACAGAGTACAAACTCAGGAAACCAACAGCTAAGTAAACCTCTTGCATGAACCCTGACAAGCATAAACACGACGAAAAATTTGAAGAAACAACTAAACCAGGTAAGGCATTAACAAGTGTGACTTGCATGAATGACCGAATTATAGGATGAAGTATTGCGAAAGAAGAAGAAACTACAGTATTTGCCACACATAAAGATGCACTAAGCCCAGCCCACCCACACTAACTGGCCTGAAAATATTCTCGCCTCATGGGCTCGAAATTTAAACATGCGAAAGTTGCAAAAATTCGATGAAAGTGTTGGATGTAGAGCCTACTTGCAATACATAGTAAATTTTTGTTGCAAAAAACTTATCGTAGGCATCAGCTTTTTCAAAAATAGAAAGTTGGTGTGGAACGAATGTCTGAGCGTAACTTTGCAGGGTCGAAATCCGTTCTTTCTGATAGTTCGCGCTTAAATTATATACGCCAAGTGGCATGCCAAGATACTTCGGCAAAACATCAGTCCACTTAATGCCTTAAGTCCACTTACTGTTTGGCATGAGCCAAAATATAAGCCTAAACTTTTCAAGGAGTTCATTGAAGCTCCTGATACACTGCCAAATTTCTCTATTGCCGTTAACTTTTTCTTTTTCAACACTGGGCTTATCTGTGCAAAAGAATGCTAGATCATATGCATAAGCTAACACCTTTACCTCATTACCCAGTATGCTAAAGCCATGGATACAACTCGACTGAATTATGCATAAGCATAGCAGCTCCAGGTAAAGGGCAGTGTAGTGGGGACACCAGCCACCCTTGTTTTACTGAAGTGCAAATAGAAATGGGTTCGGAGAGATGGCTATTAATGACTAAACGAGTAGAACAACGGGTGTAGCAAAGCCTAATGCTAGGCACAATGGAGCCAGCACTGGTGTGTAACCGAAGAGAAAATAAATAGGAATGACTGACACGATCAAAAGCTTTAGCAAGGTCTACGTGGGGCATTGCAAGCTGCTCAGTGGAACCGTAACAGTATTGAAGAAGTGCACGGGCTAAATGTAATTGTTGGTTTGAATGGATCGACCCCTAATTCCACATGTCTGATGAGAACCAATTAGGATTGATATTGCAAATTGTAATCTATTAGATAAAGCTTTTGCAAAAATTGTATAACCAACGTTTGACAATGAGACTGGTCTGTAGCTTCCAATAGAATGCACTTTTTCCTTACTGAACTTTTTGGAATTACAACTGTACAGTTTTTGAAAAAAGAAACTGTGGCAGGGTGTCCAACTCTAAACTTGTTATAAAAATATACAATAATATGGGACTGATAATTCCTTTGAAAGATTTGTAAAAATCACTTGAAATTTCATCAGGGCCAGGTGTTTTTGATAAAGGCAACTGAACAATAGCTAGCCCAGTTTCTTGGATTTTAGGGGGCCATGGGTGAATGTACACTAATTATCTTGTAAAGGTTTTACAAAATACACAAAACTCTAAGATTTTTGCATCGTGACCATCAGGAGGGGCACTAAACAACACGTAGTAACTCTGAAACTGTGAAATTATGTCATTCGCATTTCTTACAAGACTACCTTTGGAGTATATTTATGAAATTACTTTGAAAATAGCGTGATGTCACTCATCCAGTAAAGCTTGACGTGTTGGCTGCTCAGAGTGCAAAGCACGCCTGTTTCGAGATGGAATTCGCGCACCGCTGTAGTGCAGTGTCATACTTTTGTAACTCACATTTAATATTTTCTATGTCATCAATGCACATTCCATCTCGTAAAGGCTATGTAGGCTCTTAAGAAGTGTTTTTACCTCATTCTCTCAATAAAGTGTTTTCACCGGTCCAATTTCTATGGCCACCGTGCGAACCTCTTGCTTAAAAAAGAGTTCCCAAGCAGCAAATAATGCCGTCTGTAGAAAACGAAGTTGTTAGGGCCATACGCATGCAATTAATAAAATTGATACTGTCTAACCTAATGGACTGTGAACGCTGCATTGTGTTAATGGGAGATATCAATTGTCTATGCGATCACAGAGGCATTAACATTCAGAAGGACAGGACCGTCCGGTATTACCATCCCAGTTTCATTCTCTGATCATTGTATGGTTATCAGAAAGATTGGTGAAAGATCTGTAATTAATTTCCGACGACAGTGGCCACTTTGGAAGCTTAACTCTGAACTCCTAAATGATCAGAATTTACCAAGCAAACAACCTCCTTGAAGCAACCATGGCGGGTCAGTGATTCCATCTTTGTCTATGAGAAAAAAGCATTAAAAGTTCAGTTCAAAGTTCAGAAACCAAAGTATATATCTCTAGACGCACTCAACTTTTTTTCTTCAAATAAACGAATCGAGTACTACGTGGTCTAAAGGGAAGTTCTAAATATAACATCAAACGTCCACTGCAGATAATGTTCCCTTGAACGTTCCTACTGCATTTCCTGTCACGATGCAGCAGAAGCACTTTTATGGGAAGCAAATGTATTACAACACTACGCACACCTATACAAACAACTGTCACACGGGCACCTAGCGTGACTATGAACGTGATCGAGTCAGAGATCTAACTTTTTTTAACGCAGATGGAGCAATTTTTAAGCCCGCTTGACGTCGATTCTGCTATGCTCATCCAGGCTTCGTGCTTCTATCATGCTGGAAGAGCTAGTTTGGTGCATATTGACTTTAACGAGAATCGAAACTGCCGATGATAGTAGCCAGACGGGGGCACAGTAGACGATAACGTTGTCCCTGTCGTGAGTAATATGTTCACAATAAAATTACCACAAAAACTATAATCAAGTTATTCTGCTTATTCTCTATACACACCAACCTTAACATTGTTATACCAACAACTGAGTGCCGCATTACAGAGCGATCTCATTTTCGATAGAAAGTGCTCGTGACGATGACTGCGTGATCAACTGCACAGCATGAGCAGTGCGCGCTTTGCCTGGAACAAAGATGATCAATGAACTGTTCTTGTTCTTGTTTCCCACACGATCATACGGGTATACGTATTCACTAATCAACGAAGCAAGGAAGGCGAAACCAGTAAGTGCAACCGAACCGACTTCATTGCAATCCGCCATACGCGATCGAGTATTCTCACCTGACATTGCTTGTCGCAAAAGTAGACGTATCTGCACGCAGAACACCGTTTTAGGGTCTCGGATCTTGGAAAAGAACAAAACAATGAAATGTAACAAACGTGTATGCTGACATGATTCACGGAGAGCCTTACTCCAAAAAGCAAAAGTCGCACACACGGCCACGGCCTTCTTTTCCCAAGACGTAGACGAAAGGTGTTGAGGACAAAATCTCGGCCCCTGCTTCGTACGTGAACATTTCTGCACGATGCAGGGCAGTCTCTACAAAACAATCGAAATACGGCACTCTTAAGCTTGTTACAGTCCGTAGTGTCGGCAAGCATACCGACCGGCGAAAGCAGTGACTGTTGGTACATTGTCAAAAACGCGCCTCGCCTCGCTGCGACGATACCGAAACCCCGAAACCACTGAGGGCAAATTTTTGATGAATAAGTTTGAAAGTTGGACAAAAGCTGCCTGAGACAAAACTGCAAAAATGCTTATAAAATATATTCTATAGCTGTAATGATAATTTACGGTACTTTTCTTCATATGCACTTATTTGATTTTTCGCTGTGATTGACTCTGCCGTTGCAAACTGCCGCAAAAGCTAGCCGCGCCAGTGCCAGCTGAGTTCTCTCTGCGAAACAAAACTCTTCGTACCAATGTCCTACCGCATTAGCTTTTGCCATAGCTTTTGCACGACCTGCAGGTTTCATCAAAGCTGCTGCAAGCCCTTGGTTCGCGCGTGCGTATAGGATATGATATTATCGCTTCTAGGATATCTGATAAGTGAGCGCAAGCGGCACTGCCGCTAGCAACGATCAGTATGTCTGCGCTTCTCAGTCACTTCGAAGACTTCTACTTCAGCAGTCAATATTGGGAATATTGGGAATTTCTAGTACATTCTTCATTCACAGCGCTCATGGCTCACGTGTTCGAGCATCACCTGGTAAGCGTGTTGGCATCTAAAGAGCTGAAGGATGACGATTCTGCGACTGCGTGTTCGTTATCCTTAGCGCTCCCACCGTGCGTTTTCGAGCTCTCTCGTTGTTTTGATTCCGTTCTTGCTTGTTTGTTTCTCTTCTATCTCTTCCCTCTAGGTGACAATATGCACAGTCGTCCTTTTGTCCGTTGCTGTCGCACTAGGAATAATTCTTTTTTATAGAAAAATAAAGAGCAAAGGTGCGTACCTTTGACCCACGATAGCGCAGCATATCGCCTAATGCTTCCTGATCTCAATGCAGCTCTTGTATCCTTCCTCTCTGTTGAGTTCGTTCTGTCAATCTGTCTGTTTTACCTTACAGTGGACGTTGTGCGAGCGCGAATGCTCGGTACTTCGAGGCCCCGCTTTCGTAAGAGGGACAAGGTGCTGTTTTACGGGCGCAAAATGTTGAGAAAGGTAATAGCCATGCCGTTATATCGTAGTCGAAATTCATGTTTCGTGTGGATTGCTCGAGCTTGCTCTCCTAGTATTAGGAGCTCAAAGCGTTTTTTCGTGTACCTTAGGTGAACTTCCTTACAAATCAAGCCACGAGTGGGAGGACGCGACAAAAAAACAGACAAATGGTGCTGCGCTTCGCAAAAAGGTATAAACATGACCACAAGCCGGAAAGTATTATTGATGTTGCTTTTATAGCTGGTCTGATCAAGTGTGATTAATACTTAAAAGTGTTGATCAATTCACATCCGTGAGCAGGAGGGGCACTTCGAAAAATCTTTTGTATTGACATGTGCTCTCCGAAACGTGTTGTGACAACATAGTGCTCCTGCAACATATTTCGGACATAACCTGTATGAACTCTGCGCCATTTATTAAAGTGCAGGATGTACTGTGATCTGGGTTCAGTGCTCAATAAATGGAATCATGGTGATATCGAGGCATCACACACTCCACTAGTGGAACAGCTATAGTAGAACTATTAAAGGAAGTGCAGACAACTTTCATTGCAGTGGGTCGGTTTTCTTGGGAGACTTTGCCACATCACATTTTTTAATGCGTTAGCATTAGGAGTGTCAAAGTGGGAAAACGTGTATGCGCGTGAAGCCAGTCACGTGCTAGAGGTAAAGAGGGGATGAGAGAGCTGAGAAGAGCATGTATGTGCGTAAGTGTATGTGCATATGTATGCATGCACACAGATATACATATACATATATATTGGAACTGACGGTGGTCTGGAGCAGACAGCCGTCAGTTGTACTTCACTCCTCGAAGAGGCAGGACGTGTCGAGTGAGCTCCTGAGCAACACTCTGCAATTTGGTGAACACAGTTTAAATCATGGATCCGGGACCTCAAAGAGGTGTGACCAAATGCTATCGCATTTCTCTCGCATTTGCCGCTAAATTGCCACTTAATGTTTTTTACAGTTTATAGGCTTCTGTGCTTGTAGGATGTTCATGCCTACTAACCCTGCTGAATTTTTCGTAAACTAAGAATTTTTGCTCATTTACGAGTTTATGAATGTTCCTTCAAGTTTTACAAAAGATAAGTTCGGTTTGCGTAAAAGTTTCAAATGTGTTCAAAGCTGGGGGCTCTGCTATAAAAAAAATTTATGCTACCTTTGCACCTTTGTCATCCTTTTGTGGCAGCAGAAAACACCATATATTAGAGGAGTAGCTGCTTCGATCACGTTTACGCAGACAAGTTCTTGCAGCAGTCGAAATTAGCAACAGTAAAATCGCAAAAAAAAAGTCGCTGTGATAAAAAAAAACAGTGATTTGCTTTGCACTTTCTACTGTTGTGATAAATCATTGTTAACAAAGTGCATGTATATGCCACAAAAGGTGAGTGCTCAGGGCAAACTTTGCATGCTATATTCCCCCCCCCCCCCCTTTTGTCATGTCCACGAGATTTCTTACGAATTTCAAGTGTTCACAGGTTGGCAGGTGTGGACTTCTTAAAATATAATTCATCTGGCGCTTATCAGCTTGTCATGCAGTGCTCTGTAGACAGCATAGTTTTAACTTCCTTCTTGGTCAGCTCGTCACATTGTCTTCATTGCAGCGCCCTTAAATAGGCATAGAATTATGCCTTGTAGAGGACGTGAAGCACTGCCAAAACCTTGTTACGTGCTACTTGAAGTACTTTACTGAAAGGCCAAATAAAGGTCAGCTCATCATGTTGGTAACTTCGACTTTCAGGTAGGGGCTCAAAAGAAATAATACAGTCTTTACTGGGCATGTGCATCAAGATGCAAATTGGAATTTCTGTCCGGCATGCTGTCTTTCAGATATAGAGGTCCACCCTGAACTTCCGTTAAGGCTTTCCATTGGCCAAATTGGCAACACCCATTGAAGAAACAGCACTTGTTTTAGACAAAGTCCAAAAAGATTTACTTTCAGTAGTCAGAAAAGATCATTCAAATCAGTTCATCAAATTAATAAAGGAGAGTAAGTTTCATATGAAAAGTTTTCATTGACCTTACTGTAGCAGAATGCAACATAGGGACTTGGCTTGGTACCCTTGAAAGGTTAAGTTTAGCTGAGAAAGAATTTGTCCTGGTCTGAGGATAAAACTTGCAACCAATGCCTTTCCAAGAGGAGTGGTTGCTCTAACTTATGAAGTAAGCCAAGAGGCAGACAGATGGCATCATGAGGCTGAATTAGTTGACAACTTGAAGTGTTGGAGGCTTGAACGAAAAAGTCTTGCAGATTAGTTTTATGGAAATCGAGAAGAAACGGCGAGTTTCCCATACTCGTAGAAAAAATTGCTTGAACATGTACTGTATAGAATGCTACAACAAGAACAATTTACCTTACTACACTTTGTTGTAGCATTCTGTTATGTGGAAGTATCTTAATCTTGTGGGTCTCCAGAACTGATTTGAATAATTAATTGGTTGTACCTTTCAGCACTTTGAGTTGTCGAATAATTTGGATATAAACTACCAGCATCCTGTTTCATGAGAGCTGACATTTTGGAAAATTGGTATCAATGCATTAAAAAAAAATGGCACAACTTTACGCGGACGAAGAAAGGATAGGCGCACACGAGTGCTGTCTCGCTACTAAACTTTTATTGAAGACATAGCAATATATATATATATCATACTTATCACAAGTAAAAAAAAAACGAGTAATAGTACCCTCTTACTTTTGTAACAATACTTCCATGTGCACATGGCATCAAAATGATTGCCACTTATTTCAGTTAATTATCACAAGTTAACAAACAAGCAAAATACTGTGTTTCTTGATAAGTGGCAATTATTCTGATGGTATGTGAACATGGAAGAAATTTTGCAAATGTAAGGGGGGGGTGCTTTGACTTTGTTACTTGTGATAAGTTGGGATATACAAGGTGATATCGAAATGTTTTGAGACTAGTTCTGTTTTGAAGAAAGTAATTTATTCATGTGCATTCAAACACTGTCACCTTTGAAATAGTTCCCTTGAGCAGCAATAGAGCACTTCCAGCTTTCCTGCCGCTTAGCGAATGTATCCTGGGCCACAATTTTCTAGCGATGACTTTTCCCAGTGCTAATGCCTTTCGGTGCTTTTTGCGTTCATGGGCAGTAAAGTGACGCTCCTCCTCGGGCCAAGCATCGAATGTGACCATTTCTGAACACTAAAATTGGCTAAAAGCATTAGCATCAAAGAAGGCATCGCTACAAAATCGTAGCCCTGGAAGTCTGTTTTCCGGAACAAGTCGAGCACCCATCTGTGATTCGAGCTTTATTCGAGAAATCATTAGAAAATGGGGACTTTTGAGCTAGGTTTTTAATATTGGAAAGAGAGTGAAATAAGCGGGCGGCCACATTTAGTGGGTTGAAACCATGTTGTTTTAGGCAAGAAAATCGTGTGTGCAGAGTGCCTTGTGACAGGCATTGTGATGCAGCATAGAGCACCCCATGCTCCCCAGGTGAGGACGTTTTTCTGAAATGGCCTCGCTAAGATGCCATCAAAATTGACAGTACAACTCGCTGTTGATAGCCAGGCCATTTTAGATGAATTCCCAGAGCACAATACCATGAATACAAAAAATAAATAAATAAAAATAAGCATGCACTTTGTCAACCTGTGGATATGCCTAGCCTTTTTTCAGTTGTGGAGACAATTTTTCCACTGCAATGATTAGTTGCTTTGTCTCAGCGTTGTACCCATACACATAAGTTCATCCCTGCTGATGATCCTTTACATAAAAGATGAGTCATTCGTCAGGTATCACCTCAGACAGGTAATTCATCAGGTTTCTCCGCCACTTATTTTACTTTCTTCCCAAGATTAAAAAAAGAAAAGCTCAAATGTGGTCATCTGACACTATTGCTTAAGTCAAGCTTGAATCCCAGAAGGGTGCTTGACTTGTTCCGAAAGAGAGGCTTCCAGTACGCATTTGCAAAGTGGCAGGAATGCTGAGAGTGCTGTATTGCTGTGCAAGGAGACTATATCGAAGGTGACAGAGTTTTAATGTACGCAAGAAATGTTTTCATTAGAACAGAGCCAGTCTTGAAACTTTTTGATACCACCTTTTATATATATTGTTACGTCTTCAACAAAAGCTTAGTTGTGAGTAAGCATCAGTGTGTGTCTATTCTTTCTTCATCCATGTAAAGTTGCGCCATGTCTTTTTTTTTTTTTTTTTTGCCCAGCTTCCTGGTTAGCTCAGATAGAGGAGCAACTACCCTGGAAAGCTGTTGGTTCTGGGTTTGATTCCTAGACCAAGATGAATGTTTCTTCAACCACAAAGTTTTTCTTTCTAAGACACCAAAATAGGTCCTATTGTATTATTCTGTTGCAGCAAGGTGGATGACAGTTTTTCTTTGTGTGAACAAATGATGCTTTAGACTATCACTTTGTCTCATCTCAAGTAAATTGCAAAGATTGGATGATCAGTTGCTCCCATTTACGAGGTCTGTTGTCATTTTGGGTGATCGTAGTCCTAAAATGAGGTATCCTCTTTGCTAGTTGGGTGGATGAAAAAAAAATATATATATAATGCCAAACATAGTGAACTGGATGATATTCAAATTTATTTATATTAATATTCACAATCAATATATTAACAACAAAGTGCATATAAATATAGCATTTCGTTCATCATTGTCATTATATAGTTCAATATATTTGCTTTTAGCTGCTGTGGTTCTGATAGCGCCAATACTCAAACACCAGCCGCAGAACCCATTTTTGAAACTCGTCGTTCCTGTGTACACTAATGCCAACTTGCACAAAGCTTACTATTCTCAAACCATCTTTTGCAGACTGGTACAGAAAATACTGCATTAATGGTATTCACATTGCCCAGCTAGAACACACTTTTTTTAATGGATACTGGCTGGTTTCAGGCTGCTGCGCCTAAAGAGGGACCAGCCACCAACACTGCAAGTCAAGGAACCATCACAGGCATTCCTTGAGGAAGACTACACTGAACAAATGGAGAAGCGCCTACCCCCAGATGTCATTTATATGTTGCGAAGTATACGGTGGGTAGGCAAGAATATATAGTACATGGTGCTTAATCTATTGCATGCATAGCTAAGCTAGGATTGTAAAACCTGTGTGGCTGCTCGACATTGTTAAGATCTTTATCTACTGAATAATGTCTAAATTTTTATGGTTGCTTTTAATTTTATAAGCACTATTCATCAAAGAAGAAAAATATCCAGGAGATGGCTGTGTATGCTGCAGCATATGGAAAATGCGCTGTGCTTAAGGAGTCGCTAAACAGGAATGCAGTCGAGTGCCTCTGCAACGAATGCCTCTACAGTGAAGTGGCCTGCATAACAAAAGAATAATTCTGTCCCAGTTTTATTGTAAACAGTGCGGTGCGCGACTTTTACAACAAACTGACTTGTATAACGAATGATTTCGGAGGCCCCAAGCACTTCGTTATAAAGGCATTCAACTGTTTTAAGTTCAGCTGTACTAGTAAGATATGCTACTGCCATAACAAAATGACCACGTTTACCACGAGAGGGGTCTTGGTTAGTTGAAATAGGTGTGGAAGACAGATGACAACATCATGATAAAGTTTCCACATGAACTCACTGCGACATCATGGATTTTAACAGCACCTGCTTGGGTCTGGTTTTTTATCAGTAAAAAAAAAAAGAGAGAGAGAGAGACTACATTGTATTTTAAAGGAGCCAAAAACACAACGTGGCCAGTTTTGAACTTCCCCACCAAAACAACCCAAATACAAGAAAGTACTTTGAAATCCATGATGTCACATTGATGTACCGGGGCTGAAGTTTCAGTGCACCAAAAATGGAAGTGTGGTCCTCATTTTCCCCAGTAATTATACACCCTTGCCTGCGAAATGAATGAAAATAGAGTTTTGAAAGAAGACTTGTAGGTCTAAATTGATTTATTGTTGCTCTTTAGTGTCCCTTCAAACATGAGTGGGAAGTATACGCAAGGCATGCACTATTTGTAATCAAGGCTCACCTTGGATGGCATGGCATCCATTGTACTGTTTCACGAAGGCACTGATATGTGTGCATGGTAAAAATTAAATTGAGAAATATTGACCACTACTGTGGCACACTACTGTGAGAAGAAAGTGTTAAAAGATGTTCGACCCTTACCAAAATACTTATTTGTGGCAGTTCATATGTGATATGCAGTTTCAACTACTGGATATAGGAGTATAATTATTGGGTGTTGGAGGATTAGATGGTTCACGCAGTTAAAGAATTTGTATTTATGGTGTGTGTGGGGCTTGCACAGGACAGGTTTAATTAGAGAATTTTGGAAGAGGTCTTTCTTCAACAGGTTTAATTAGGCATTGATGATAATTTGCTGTTGTTGTAGTGAAGAGCGCATATATCTTTAGTGCCAGCTTCCGGCTCATATTGCATTACGAGTATTACAGGCACATGATTTGTATTTTCACCTGTAAATAGGAGAAAAGATAAGTGTTTCTTTTCACATAACTGCCACATATTTCATGGTAAAAGATCAATTGGTGAATCCTAGCAATTGCCATACTCGAAGAATTTTAAATGTAGCAGAAGAGATAAAAAAGACACTGTGCTCCTCTTCTTGTATAAAGAAATAAACTGAATTCTGCTGAACTATTCTGGTGGCCACTGAATATATAATTCTGTGGTATTTGTTCATTAGGAACAGTTGAATTGGTTTTGGAAAGTGCTCGCTATTTTTTTGTTTCTCCCATTATTCTGTTCCCTCACCCCTTCCTCAAGGCGCTAAGTCATGCTCCCTAAAGAGTTGCAGAATATATTGCCTTTTCCTCTTCACAATCACTCTCTGTCTCTTTCTCTGTAAGCTGGTAAACCACTTAACATTATTTTTGTAGTTAATGGTATGTACAAAGAAAAAAAAAATAACTGCAGTAGAATGATTGAGAAAATGAACCGATGAATACATCTTTTTTTACATGTACTTGAGTGCCACCAAGATTCGCCTAAGAAGGAGTACCGAAAGGACTTAAAAGGGAACAGTACAACAAATAAAATTGCTTCTATAGTTCTAGAAACTGACTGTAAAAAAGAAAGTGTTGGTGTGCAACACATTATAGTTTTAAACAAGTGAATCACAGTGCATGGAAAATATAGGCCCACCATGCCCCTTCACCTACATAACCGAATATACCGTACTTATAGATAGCTCACATTTTGTCGCAGCTTACATTTGTAGCAATTGCTACGAATGGGTGGATGTCTGATTTTCCCTTAATTACTTCTCTCCACCTTGCGGGTTTCTGCAGAACTATTACATCAAACTCTTGCCCTTGCTTCGAGTTGTTGACAAATTCGACTTCGCCCTGCCATCTGCTAGCTGCCTGGTTAGCTCAGATGGTAGAGCGGCTGCCCTGGAAAGGTGGTGGTCCCTGGTTCGAGTCCTGGACCAGGACAAATTTTTCTTCAACTGCGAGGCTTTTCTTTCGAGGAACCCGTATGGGTTTCCTTTGTTGCAGTTGTTATGAATGGGTCGATGTCTGATTTTCCCTTAATTTTGTTGCCGTCTATGCATGCCAACCTGTGAAAGCAATAAAGTAATCTAATTACTTGCTTGAAAAATGTGCCAACTTTTAAAGCTTTTTTGCTTTGCTTGTGCATTACTTGCACAGCACTAAAGATGTCAGCAACAACTGACTCTGCCTTCTCTTTGGTCCAGTTTAAGTTAATTTTGATTTCCCTCTTAGACAGGCTGGTGAAAGGCTGTTTTTTGAAGAAATGTTTAAGAAATATCCCACAGGCATATTGTTTGGGTTAACAGGAGGGGTTTTCAAGGCCTTTTACACAGATTGTGTGCTCTGCTTGAGCATCTGTTTAACAGGTGCCTTACACTTCTGTAAATAAGGTTTTGCATGTGTCGCTGCCTGTGAGCATGGTAAACCACTGGCTCATGTTGAAGATTGTTTTGCCTTCTTTCTTCCCAGGGTGTTTGGTTTCTTTGAGAAACCCTTGTTTATGGAGCTATGGAAGCACATTGAAACACTGTTTGTGCCCCGGGGCACTATGCTTTTCTCACTTGGCGACAGTGATGACAGCATCTATGTGGTGCAGTCGGGCCGCATCCACGTTCACATCGTTGAGCCTGTGAGTCCCTCTTGTCACGTTAAGCCAGCATTGGGCACCTTTGTATATAATGCCATGAATGCTTCTTCTTGGCTTTGGTGGACATAATGTTCTTCTTTTTGATTGGCAGTTCTCATTAATTTGGCCTTCATTTAGTGAGCTGTGCCAAGTTGTGTTGTGAACTCTTGTGCATCAGTACAAAATAGCAAAAGTCCTTAGCAGTTTGTGTAGTCTTCGCACATACCCTATGCCTGTGATAGGTATTTTGTGTGCGATGTGCATTTTTGTTGCATAAATTCATGAGCACAAGGGGGATGGCACGTACACTCAATATTAAAATTGTCAGTTCTGTCATTCATGCACTGAAACCTTGGTGGGGGCAGAGTGTGCCAGAGTAGCCAGTTCTTGAGATGGCATTACTGCAGTAACTGCTCTATCTTTTTTTCTGCCCGGTTGCCTGTCTTTCTTGCTTTACACTTCTGGGAAATGCACAATTTGTTGAACGTGTATTGAATTGAACAGATACTCTTGTCTTTTGCAGGTGTGATGTTTCTGGTTCTTTTTAACACAGTGTACTATTATTCTAAAGACGAGACACTGTGCAAGGTCTTGCAGTGAGTGTGTGTTGTTCTGGAAAGCTTATTTATATATTGGAAGAACCAAATTAAGCACATATAAATTAGCAAATATAATCAGTCAATACACACACACTCATATTTTTCCAAGCTGCACCAATTAAAAGTACACTAATGACAATCTATGATAGCTTTCTATTGCTAACCTAATAAGGTTTGCATAGTATCTAATGAAACCATTGAGGTAGGGAGTACATGCAATAGGAGCACTATGCCTTTCGTAAATATAAGTAAATTCATCAATGATTTCAGGATGTAGGAAGCACAGCGTACATGGAGTCCTGTGTTTATGGGTCAAAGTATCTTAAGAAGCAGCTGGCTGTTCTTAAAAATGTTTGGAAGAAACTTGGAGACAAAATTGATGGATATTACATATCTGCCTGTCCTTCATGCAAACAGTGAGCCTTTGAAGTAATGAAAATTTTCTTTGGGCTCTGAAATGTGCACTTCCCTTGCCGTTTTCTCTCTCCACTATACCTGCCTAGACTCTGCAAGCCTTTATTGAGGTATGGCAGTCTTGAGAGTCCCAACATGAAGGCAGCACTTTTTTTTTTTCTTTTACTGTGAAGCTACTTAATGCTTTAAAGCACATTAGCTCCATGTCCAGCTCAGATGTAGTTTCTTGAGACTGATGCAATCTCGCTTCAAAGCATGTGTCATGGCAAAACAATAAGCTGTAATAACAAGCTGAAAGGTTTGGCACAGGAGAAAATGCATGGAGGAAAAATTCAAAATGTCCATCCTCTTTACATCCCTCTTAAAGAACACTGAAGGCAAGTATTAAGTCAAGCTAAAGAGATAAATTACTGCTTTAAGGTGTCCAAAACATTGCTTTTACCGAAAATACAGCTCTTGAGAGTGAGAAAATGATGTGTAAGTGCAAGACAGCATTGGCAGTGCCGCTTTGAAAATGTGGCGTTTCTTTCACTCACTGATAACAGAAAAATTGTGCTGCATTTAAGCGTGAAAGAAAAACCCAGTTTGGCCAGCTTTATTGAATATTCCTTCACAACTCTGATACCACCTGTTCTGACACTGCTCGGTCAGTATGATGCATTAGGTTGCAGCACCCTTTATAAGCAGCCCTCTTGACTGAAAGCAGGCAGTAATTCTCAGCACTGAAACTTTTCCACTCTTCATCTCCAAAATACTATGCATGCCATGCAGGGTGTTTTGTAGTTGAGAAGAGCATAAGAGGCATGCAAGCATATGTTGATATCATGTTTGACAACATTGTGGCATTGCAGTTGGTTAAAAGCTTGTGTATATTCAGACATTCAGAAGCTGCTACACAATATTTATTGGCCTGCCTACGGGCCTTCATATGGCTTTCATAGATTGCAAAAAGGCATTTATTCTGTATTGATACCATCAGTCATGGAAGCATTGCATAATCGGGGGGTACAGGAAGCATACATGAATATCTTGGCAAATATCTATAAAGACTCTAAGCTACCTTAATTGTCCACAAGAAAAGCAGAAAAATGCCGATCAAGAAAGGGGTCAAGCAAGGAGACAAAATCTACTATGCTATTTATGCTTAGAAGTACAGTCAACGTCCAATTCTCTTGGGCTCCTTTTGGGACCACAAAAACGTACGAAAAATCGGGCAGTCCGAAAAACCGAATGGATGCCTTTAACTGCCCTAAAGGGCTGAATTTGCCACAGCCATGTCTAAAATTGCTTTAAAGGCCTGCCAGTATAATTATAAGCCATCTCGGTGCTCTTACTGTGACAGCAGATGGCGGGTGCATGCATGTATAATTAAAGGGTCCGTGAAACGGTGTGGAGAAGCTCTGTAGATACGTAGGGTACAGTTACAGTAAAAAAATTTGTGGCACAAGCTACAAAAGATTATAAGTTACCCTCCTCCCTAGCCAGACCTTTTCTCCTCATCTCGTTTGCCCAGTGATTGGGGCTAAGCTCTGCCTTCACTGGCTCTGCATCACCATATGATGTGTCGTCTACTTCGGTTGTCTTGGAGCCAGCGTGCATTGTGAGCGTTCTGTCACCGCGATGAGAATGTCCGGTATTCCTCTAACCAGAGGCAAGCTTGGCATTTTGACGGATGGGCAGAGGCGTAAAATAAGACCCCTCCATACTACTATTACTGTGATGAGGGAGCTTTAGCGTAAACGTTAGTGGCCTGCACGGTGCAGCCACTTGATGGCGGAAAACTTAACCAGCCAAACACAGCTTCTATTGCCATAACTAAGTGTAAAACATTTTAAACAGATAACTTGTTCACAATATGTGTTTGCTTGATATTTACACCAGCAGCAAAGTAGAATACACTTAATTACTGCCATATTAGCTCTGTGTTTGTCTTGTCAAGCTCTGGGGCACCAGGTGTCTGCACCATGCATGCCGTTCATGTTTGTGCCTCCGCTCATCCGGTAAAATGCAGAGTCCATTTGCTCTTTTACCCAAATACCGGACATGCTAAAGTTCTCTTTTGTGGTAGCTGGCACTGATCGGATACCAACAGCCTGATGTGCTGCAGCCACTCTGCTCACACGGAGCCTTGCAGAGGCACACAATGGCGCAGCTTGATATGTCACTGATTGCTGGATTTGCAGCCCACAACGTAACAAGAGCGATCCATGGTACTTGTGAAAAGAAAGCTCTAGACAAACACTGACCGCGCAGTTCGCGTCAACATGGAGAACGCAAGCAGACGACACTTTCTGTGTGCCAGAAATGCTCGAGTTTAGGGATAAATTGTTGTGTATTCTCTTCCTATTACTTTTTTTATAGAAACAAGATAACCAGCATTCCAACTATTATGAACAACATTTGTTCACCATAAAGTTGGAAAAATTATCGATGAAGTGACCTGGGTAGCCAATCGGATAGATCGCCCAGCATGGTGTCAATTGGGCTAACTACGTGAATTAGGAGGAGGTGGCTGAAAACTCAAGGGAGCGGTGCCACTGTGATAGGTAGCAATACACATTTTTAAAACCTTATAAATTTCGCCTTATAAAGTGCCAAAGATGCTGCTACTTGGGCCATGTTGACCCGCCTGCGTGGGCGACTCAAAATCTCATTATTAGCCATCGACACATTGCACACGGTATGCCATTTTAGGAAGCTTACAGCTATTGATTTCATTCCTTAAGAAAAAGTGCATTTTCGCACATTCCACGATTGGTTGGAAATGCTAGTTGCATACAGTGCACTGTCGCACACATGCATTACAGCAGCAGAGTACAGTATATTTACACTACCTTGACAAAATTTGCCTGAAAATTTGGCTGTTATAGCTGATAGTTCGTTATAGCTGGGTCCGTTAAATGCAAAAGTTCGTCCGTGAATAGTATAGGCAAACTAAACTAAACGAGAAGGATGGTCTGTATATCCGAAAGTATGTTGTATGCGGATCCGTTATAACGGACGTGAATTGTGATATGAGTTTTTGATTAGCTGTGCTGCGGTTGATTTTTTTGCCCTCTATGGTGATTTGATATTGAGATTGTGCAAAGCCTGTAGCCGCTTTGTGTTCTAATTTTGTTTGTATTTTTGCTTATGATACTCCTGATAAAAAAAACATGCCACCCTCCATGCCTTGAAACGAGCCCTTCGTCTCCGCATCTTGTGATTGAGCCATCACCAGCAAAAGCCACTGTTCGTGTTCATGCTAGGGTGGATGTGGCCTAAACACGAGCACCAGACTTTTATGGCATGTGTTCCTGCTCCTGTCTCTGGAAGTGATGGTTATCAGCAGACGGCACAAATGTTACTGTTGGCTGTGCATTCACTTGTTGTGATCAACTTATACGAGCTCTGTACAAATGTTTTCTTGGTGGGTTTGCTTGGGTATTTGGCAATTTGATAATCTGATAATTTGAAAATTTTTTTGTGATTGCAGGAGATACAAAATAACTGGTTGTTATTATTTCATTTTCTTCATGGTTTCTTTTGCTGAACTAAAGAAAATGCTGATTGACTTACTTTGCATGCTTGCTATTGAGTAAACATTTTAGCTATTTTGACTTTTATCATTTACTTGAGCTTTCATTTTCAATAAAGCTTAGTCTACACAATTTTTATCTGTAGGACGGGACTGAGCTTACATTCAAAGAGGTGACAGCTGGTGAGAACATTGCAAGTCTGCTGAGTGCACTTGTTGTGCTAACCGTAAGTCTCAAGGGTTTCGCATTTGGCATTTAGAAGTAGTGGATATTATGGCTGACTATGATTTTCTGTATATTTACATCACAGGGTGTCCCATCCACATTTAAGACGGTTGCAGCTCGTGCCCTTGAGGACTCCTCGGTCTTGAGGCAAGTGTGTTGCCTTTACATCTTGTGTAACCAATACAGTATACCGGCCCACAAAATTTTTTAAAATATCGACATGAAAAAGCTTGAATACTTTGTAGCCTGAGCATGTAGTTTGCGTTTAGCAGGACAGGCTGCCCTTGAGCATTTGGCCTATGCAGTGCATCTAGTATCGGCTTAACTCCTTCCCTACCATGGGAAAAATAGGTGTTTTTTGGAGGTTACACCAGATATATTTTTCTGAAGAAACTATCGCACTCAGTATTTTACGTAATACTGCGTTAACAAAAAGCAGATTGAATGCACTTTTCATTCATAAATGTTTTATTAACCAGATGTATGTCATAAAAGATATATAAATTGCCAGAATCAAGACTATAGGATAAAACTGAACTAAGTTTGTAAAGACAGGCTTGTATCTACTAAGAAAAAAATGTAAAAAAAATTGAGATATACAAAATGTATTGCCATCTAATAAGCACTATCTCCGAAAAAAAATTAAGAAATTTTGTTGAACAGGTATTCCACTACAAAAATATAAGTGCAAGCACTACAGCTTGGCGTGCTGGGCTGCCTCCGCCGATGATCCGGGCTGGCTTGCATCGTCATCACTCTCAGAGTCAAAGTCCGATGAAAAGGCAGCATCTTCAGACTCGCTGCTGCTTGATCCATTGATAAAATTAGCTGCAAATGCAGCGGAATTACGAGATCTTTCGAAGTGCGCGCCACTCCCAGAGGCGGCCATTTTTGCTGTCTACTTTGACGATTACGAAACTTTGGAGTGCATTAAAAAATTAATGCCTAGTGAAGAAAAAGTGAACTGCTTAGAAAACAAAAATATAGTTCTCGTTCATGTCCTATGGCACAGAGTGTCTGTGAGCGGTGCAGAAGGTCTCGAAAGTGGCGTTTCAAACTATCGATAGTGGGCAGCCATCTTTGCTTTCTTCTTTGACAATTACTAAAACTTTGAAGCGCATTCAAAAATCACCGCCTGGGAGGGAAAAGTGAACTGCTTAGAAAACAAGAATATAGTTCTCCTTCACGTCCTATGGCACAGGGTGTCTGTGAGCGGTGCAGAAGGTCTCGAAAGTGACGTTTCAAACTATCGATAGTGGGCAGCCATCTTTGCTTTCTACTTTGACAATTACTATAACTTCGAAGCTCGTTCAAAAATCACCGCCCGGGAGGGAAAAGTGAACTGTTTAGAAAACAAAAATATAGTTCTCCACCTTCACGTCCGACACTGCATTGTGTCTGTGAGCGGCGCAGAAGGTCTTGAATGTGGCGTTTCAAACCATTGTTAGCGAGCTAATGATGCCCAATGGGCACGGTACGGAAAGAATTAAGCTGCAAGGCATTAGAGCTTTGTTTCAGATCCTGCATTGCAGTAATATATGGGGTCAAACATAGTGTCACATGCAACTCATTTTGCTGCTATTGTTTTCTACCTCGTACTTTCTTTCCATGGTACAGCTTTCTGGGCAGTGTGTACCTTTTTGTCCACTCAGGTAGGCAGGGGGAATCTTGCTGTCCTGTCCCACTACCCTGCCCCTTTCTGAATTTCTGAGGCTGCCATATGTTATGTATATACCACATGTAGGTGGTGTGCTGTACCTAATAAGTTTGCTTTGCCAAATGATGAAAAAGTATGATTCGGTACATGATGGATACCTTCAGAACATTTGTGTGTTCTACTCTGCACATGTCTGCGTGTCAAGTCAGCAGAAGCTTCTGGAACCTTTGGCACTAGCATATTGCTCATTTAGGCTAAACATCAAGGCAAGAAGTATGTTAAAGAAAAGAATTGAAAAATAAAGGTAATGAGTAGAGTACTAGGGGCAGAAAAATATGGGATGACTTACAAGCTGGGACAGACTAAGAGAACATGATATGAAATATAATTCCAGGAGGATTGTCTTGCCTTGGCAATGCAATAATTTTTAAAATATCTTTAAGGCCAGAAGCATAAGGGAAAATGAGATAAACTGGGAAATTACTTTTGTAGAAGCATATTGCTCCTTGCCCTTGTACTAGGTAACCTCATACACAAGTCCTTTCCAGCATCTTCCATTTTCATAACCTTATACAATTTGTAGTGTTCATTATCGCTTTATGTGACACCAGTCAATTGACAAATTTTTTACAAATGGTCATTTGACACCAAACGTGCCAGCCGGAAACTTGAGCCTCTCTGATCTCTTTATTAAAAATTCTGGGAACTTGGTAGGTTCAAAGAAATGCATTCCCAAATCGTTTTGTCTGAAAAATATGTTTGTTTGCTTGAGTGTCATTTGAATTCCACCCTTTAAAGCAAAACATTATGTATGAGAAAAATTTTTTAAATGAATTTAATTCATAGAAACTGGAAATTTTGTTGCATTCACTTAGAGACTATTCATTACTATGCACTCTCCTTTGTAGGCACCACATTTATTTTGAATGTATTTATAATGTGGGCAAGAAAAGCTAATTTGGGGCATTTATTAGGTTTCCTTTTTCAAATTTTTTAGGTTAAAAAAATTTTTTTTGGCTTACGACCCAGGTCTCCTCTTAATGCGACCATTTTTTCACTTTCTCTGAATCAAGCTTCATTTTTTTATAATTTTTTTTCATTTCTATGTACACATTAGGCAAATTTTTGCCTTCGGTGTCGTTGTGATGTTTCGTATAAAGTCCAAGTGGGACGATATCGCAGCCGTATGCCGTAAGCTGTAGGTGTGAGCAAACACTTCCGAGGGTGAACCAAGAAGTATGGTGGCTTGATGCAGCTATGCCTTCTTGTGCTCGCAAGGGAGGAAGGCGAGAAGATGTAGCGCTCTATGAGGGGGGGGATGGTGTAGGGGGTCTTCGTTTCTAGCTGCAGCCGCGTGTGTTCTATCTTGAAGGCAATCTGTGCTGTGTTCTAAGGTTAGCCGACCAGATATAGCTGATGGCTTTGCGTGTACTGTGTTCTCATGCACTTAATTCGCATTGTTGCGAGAGGCAGCACGAAGCAAAATTCGGTCACTGCTGCTGCCACTCTTGATCACGCCAGCGTTCTTACAGCGAGTGTCTGTGGTCATTGAGTGAGTGTTTGTCTGTGGTCATTGAGTCATTGTGTTTGCCTGTGCGTGCGTGACAACATGCTTGGTAATTTAATTAGGAACTCAGTGTTTACAGCAGTTTATGCAGGCAATTGATAAAACAACTAACTTACTTCATATAGCTGTCTAATAATTTGCTGTCGTAATCAATGCTTTGCCTATTGGGCGAAACTGACTTTTCCTTGTATTTCATTGTACAGTTTTTCTTGTACATCATTTTCTTGCTTTAAAGGGTGGAATTCAAGTGGCACTGAGGCATACAAAATTTTTTCGTTTTGCAGAAGATATTGTGAAAATGTTTTTTTTTTTTTTTAAGCTACTAAATGCCTGCAGTCTTTAAATAGGAAATCAGAGAGGTTAGTGTTTTCAGCTGGTGTGTTTGGCATGGAATGAATGATCCATCAGGGATTGTGCATGCAAGAGTGAAAATTAATTGAAAACTGTTCATCGTAGTTTGGCGGTCTTCTAAAGAGATGATGGTGGAGCCTGGTCATGTTCGTGGTCCTTTGTGCAGGCTTCGGTATGACAGCTTCCGCATCCTGCTTACGAAGTACCCAGATTCGATGATCCGCCTCTGTCAGATAGTCATGATTCGTCTGCATCGTGTCACCGTCACAGCTCTTCACAACTATCTTGGCCTCACCACGCAGCTAATGCGCTCGGTATGTCAGAGGGTAAAAGCCACATAGTGAAGCTGGCTGGCTTGATTTTCTTGTTTTTGTGTAGTAAGCTAGAAATGGAGTGTCATTATTTCATACAGCTGCTTACATTTATCTCTCACTCTCTCTCTTTTTCCCTGAGCACTATTTAATTTTTACAAGTAAAGCTCTTAAGTAACTGCCTTTTCTTGAGTGCTTATGTTTGAGCACTACTTGACATGTCACAGGCAGTTTGCCCACACTTCGTGGTTTTTGTCTTCACCTGTAGTGAAATAGTAAATACAAGGATTTTTTTTTATGGGAGGCCAGTGCCAACTACAGTAGAACCTCATTGATAGTGATCCTGCTTGTTCCAATTTCCTAGCTCTTACAGTCTGATGCACTGCTTTCATTTAGTTTCCACAGGGTCATGGTGTTAACTTTGATTCCTGCTTGTCACCGCTGAAAATGGCCACTTAGCAGCACCTGCTATGCGGCACAGAAGAATTGCTATCACCATGTTCAGATCATCACTTGTCGCCAATCGCAACATTGAAAGCCATGAGGAGTGGCGCGAAGGCACAAGGGTTGCCTCACACCCACATTCATAGATGCTCTCTCGTGACCTTTGATACCTTGCCTATTTGCTTCAATATGCAAAGCTACGCAAAAAGTGAAAAAGGGCTATGAGTGCTTGGAAGGAGGTTGTTAGAAGGTCCGTTTGATTTGCCTGCACCACTGTAAACCTGTTCACAATTGGGCATGAGAAGTTCAGAAATTGTGTCGCTCGACTTCAGCGGTGCAAGCACAATGCGACACTCAAAATTAATGTCAAGGTGCAGACACTGTGCAAGCGATCTGTTTTCTCCGCATGAAATGCTCAGTCCGTGTCAGTTTTAGAGGACCTAAACTGCAGCTATAGTCAGCTTTTAAGGCGTAAACACACCCTGTGTTGCGTAGACACAACAGACAAACATAAACGGGGTTTCAACGGCACTTAAGCCCGTGTCCTGCATCGTCTGCTGCACTGCTGCTTCACACCCCCATGTCTGCCCAGAGTCAGCACTGTCAATCAGGAGGTTGCAGAAAAATTGTGAACCAGCCCTGCACCTTTTGAAACAAATCACGTTGTTTGTTTCGTTGCAGCCATTGCTGCAGCGAATGACAGGGTGTAGCACCTCATGAATTGATTCAGGTTTTGCAGGCAAATTGAGCAGACCTACTATTAAAAATTCATCCGAAGTACCAGATGAAAATTACAGTTTATAACTGTGGGACCTCTTTCTGTATAACTTCTACTGCATATATGTACTACTAATGAATGAAGCAATAAAACTTGAAACTTGAAACAAGCTTCGTGTGCAGTGTTTCATGGCCATGACTGCTCCAAAAAGAGTGTTTGTATAGTAACCAGCAGGCAGTGATAATGAGCTTTACAGAGTAAGCTTTGAATTATATGTTGGCTTGCTGTTCAAAATCAAATTAGGTTTTGTGTGAGAGCAGCTTTTTATCTCATCATTAGTGCTACTGCAAGTATTATTGAGTCATATTTTCCTGCATCATACATTCTCTTCCCGTAGTCTTCCCCAAAAATTGTATCAGTGAGGTTCTACTGTACATGCAGCCTGTCCACATTAACCCATTGGCATACTTGTGGCATAAAAAATTGGAGCTTTCTGGGCATTATACAGTGTAGGTACCCAGAAAGCGAAAACAATTTTTTTTAAAAGTGATAGGGTTTTGCAGCTGGTCCGCACTGTTACATGTTTTTTGGTGATTGGGAGAGGCTGGGTTGTATAAAATGCTTGGATGCGCACTTCATCAGTGATAATTGAGCAGGTCGTTTTCATTCCATCCTATAACTGGAATGATTCCGGAATCATGCAAGTTTAAAGGGGTAAAGATGAAATTAGAATAGAGGCTTCACTGATTGCTGAATAAAAGTGTTGATGGCTTCAGTTTTATACCTTTCATCCTAGTACTTAATGCTTCTTTTGTGCTACATATTTCTTCTGTTTGCACAGTGCATACCCAAGTTGTGAATTTTTATTGTGTGTTTTTAGCTTGGAGAGTTTAATTAAGCATGTCAAAAATGTATTATTGTGTACGGAATACCATGTTACCAGAGACTAGGATGGCAGTAGCAATGCTGGTAGCACTGTCTTGTGGTGCCGGGTTTGAACAGAGAGGACGCCGAGCTATTATTGTAGTGAACAACCATATTCTACCACTAATAAGCTGCTGATTTAAAGTGTCAGCAGCTACATAATTACTAATCCGCAGCCTTCTAAAAATTTTAATGGCATATGTTTATAGCATGCTGTGCTTGTATATATCATCACAAAATGTCGTTAGCAGCATTGCTAGTACAATGCCGTTATTCTGTAGATTGTAATATGTTTTATGGACCAGCTAAAACTTTCTTTTCAATTGTATATCTTTATTGCTTATATAGATAGCTGCTTTGCCCTGGCATGATAGGTAATATTATATAGCTTTTGTTGCTCTGTCAACAGTCAAGTGGAGGCAGACGGGCACCTGCATTGTCACCTAAGTCAAGTCCGTGTCGAACCCCCAGCCGTAAGCTGAGCCATGCCAAGGATTCTTCCATACCTATTGCACCACTTTCCACAGGTGTGCTAGGGGAGCTTATAGTGCCCGAGGAATATGGCCAAGGTGAGTAGTTTAGTAGACACTGTAGCCATGCTTCACTGCCTGTTGTTTCATGACAAAGACTACATGATTAGCCGAGCAAGCTTATGCAGATGATTTTTTATGCAGTGAGTAAGGCCAGGAGAAATGGGGCAAGTAAAAACATTGTTTTGTTACATCTGCTTATTGGTCACTTCAGCTATGCACCTATGCCTTGCTTAGGGACCACCATTTATTTAATATAGAAAGTGAAGCTTCACTAGGACACTTGAGGCAATTCTGCTCACAACCACTTGATTTCTCTTTTTAATTTAAGGCCATGATGTGTTTTATATTCAGGCCATTATATGATCTACATGTTGCCTATACTTATTGCTTGCTTTCCTACTACTATTAGTATCACATTGCATTAAAGTGCCTTTTGCCTAGATTAGGCAAAGTAGCAAAAGCACCAGTAGATAGGTAAGTGCACTTTTGAGCTGTACTGCAGTGCTTGTTTTTTTTTCTGTCTTTCAGCATTCCCAATGCGTTTAGCGGAATTTTTCAGGGCAGTGCAGAAGCAAATGATTTTTTTAGAACTTGCACTGTGTAAAAAGCCAGCACTAGTAGTGTACTTGGAACAAATTGGCAAAGTCATCACTGTTCCGTTAATTCAACTCTGATCAGATTGACAAAATTGATCCAATTATCTGGCAGGTCAAATTACACAGGAGGCAGAAAGAAAAAGCTCTCACACCGCTGATTCATTTGGCAGTATTTACCAAATTCTAGCATGCCCCCGAGTCAAACAAGCACCTAGTTATTATGGGTTCAAAGTAGAAAACTAACATATAGATAATATTAGAGTTTTCCTAAACAAAATAGAAATCTAACGCGCACCTGATCTTTTAGGGAAAAAAATGTACCATGCCTCAGATTCTGGCAATCGGAAAAAATATGACTTTACCACCTAACTTTACCTTCACAAAATCGAGGTTTATTTACTCTTAATATATTGTCATCACTCAGACAGCACTTTATCACTGTCTATTGGCCACCACATGTCATCCTCTGTATGGTCCTCTGCAACTCTGCAATAATTGCAAGTAGCAGGTTGACTTACACCTAGATTAATACTTCGCTAGTTGATCCTGTGACACATGCATTTCTCCGCAATATGAAAAATATGTGATCTGGCTTGTTGCTGCTAGCTTAGCATGTAAATTGATTTTCAGAATCAAAAACTGAAATCGGTGCATCATCATCATGCTACGTTAGAACATGTTTTGTCGCCATCTTGTGATGGCAGTGGCAATGACACTTGCTAGACTGGCTCTCTTACAGCAGGCTGTTGTAAACACATCAAACACTGTTTGGGTTTTGTGACAGATTGCATCGTTCAGGCAGTTTTAAGACCAATATCTTTTGTGGAAAAAGGTGTTTGTTATAATTGGGTAAATAGCATAATCATTCATTGTGAACTTCTGTCTGTTTTAGCTTGAAAATCTTCCTAGAGCAGACTGAAAATAGGTGTATTTGGCAGATAATTTGAACTTTGTTCAATGCATTTGCTGTCACCTAGCGCCACAAAGACAGACACTGCATCCATTGAGCTTACCATTGCTGTCGCCATTAACGGCAGGCAGGTTCCTGCCGCTCAGACAGTTCAAATTATCCAGTGAGGGCCAATTTCAGGATCAAAATATTGAAAGTTGTGGCCCATAGGAATGTATGGATGCTGGCATGGACATTCGGTTGCAATCAAATTAAGCAAAAAATTGAATTAGCTGGAGTTGAATGAACAAAATTCTACTGCAATGTGTGACTTGTGAGTGTCTTTTGGCTTGTGACTAAAATCTCTGAATTTTTTAAATGACACATTGCTTTTTAGTAATAGACATGCACATCAATGTTGCAGTTGTTTGTGTGTCTGTTGGAGAAGCGGAAATTAAAAGGGCCCTGCAGTACCTCTTAAACAAACTCTATCTTTCAGTGCCATTTTTGCTTGAAATGGTCTGAATCCACCTTTGAACATAACAGCTTTATGTAGTTTTAAATCTTCATTGGAAATGCAGCTGCTTGCTTTCTTGGTTTCTCTTGTTATGCTCCACTAATCACTGTTGATGTTCTGAATTTTAAAAATTGTTTATTTACAGTCTGGTAGGTCCTTCTAGAGGTTTTACCTTTCATGCAGAAAATCATGTACTACATATGTGCATACAACATCATGTTTACACAAGACTATTTGTTTTGTGAAAAATGTTTTTGTGAAAAGAAACTGATTGACTAACTGAGAGGTCCTATTTGCCCATGCTGCAGTTCTTGATCTTTAGGTAATTGTTCTAATCTATGTTTTTCAGGTATCGCTCCTGAAGCAGGGTCGTTCCACCCTTCAGATGAGGCTACTGAATCTGAAAAGTTTGTCAATGAAGATCCTACTGGTGCAGCTACATTCAAAACGGTGGGCTTCTGCTGGCATTATGGAACTTTATTTTAATGCTACAAGAATTATAAGCTCAAAATTGGACCTACTGTGTCTGTCCATCCATCCTTTCTTTCCCTTGTGCCGTTGTTGTCACCAAGCCACCCTGTGCATTCTGTACATCACCCTCCTTATATGGTGAAAAAAAACAACAGATCTTTGCCCAACACCACAGCTGGGAATTGAACATACGCCCCTGTGGCAAGGTCCACTTGTAAGCTGAACAAGTTAACCAGTACACTATCGCACATAGAATAACTTGTAGCTGGGCTTGCTTGTACTTCATCTTAGTAAGTTGCTTTCTGCTGCCTTCTGAAGGAGGGAAGTAGCAGAGCAGAGCTAACTTTCTGGTTTCTTGTCAGAGTGCTGAAATTTGGCACACACACTGGAAATCATTATAAAGAGACAATTCTAAATTTGCGTAACAGCTCGTCTATTAGTTTTTGTTTTGAAAAAATGTACAAATATTCTACTCAAACGTCAAAATATTCATTTTCGAGGGTAAAAAGCCACACCCGTGCTGTCAAACTCGCCGATTTGATTGCCAACACTTTTGATTGCCACACATTTGATTGCCAACTTTTTCTTTTGATTGCCAACAAAATCAAGTGCTCCCCAAAGTTCCGGACCAGGAAGCCTCCTACAGCTGCCAGCTGTATCAATACCACTTCTGTATGGTGGAAAACCAGGCAGATGGATCAGTGCTCAAAGAAGCCGTGCATTCCTACATGTGGATCGAAAATGAAAGCCCCAAATGAAGCAAGCAAGTTGCCAGTGCAGTGCATAATACACTTCGAAGTGCTAAATTTGAAGGAATCAAAGAGGTTTGGTTAGTAACGGATGGCTGTGTTGGACAAAACAAGAACAGTACTGTGCTTCGCATGCTTCTTTGGTGGCTCCAGAATGAGGCTCCATCAGGAGTGTCAGTAGTTTCTCTTGTGTTTCCTTTCACTGGGCACAGTTTTTTACCCCCATACAGGATATTTGGCCAAATTGGAAAAGATGTCAGATGACACTAAAAAATCCTGAATCCGCAAAGCTACCAAATGATTTTTTTCAAATCACGGCAAAGTGTAAGAGCTTGGAAAACATTGGGACCTGTATGACTGGAAGGCCTACTGTACAGCAGTGACGAAGTCGACATCCAGCTTACCGTTCAAGATAACAAACGAAGGTCTTCTGCATTCAAAGAAATACAGTTTGTAGGAGTCCTTAAATTAGAGCAGAACCCCACTCTAAAGTTTCTGTATCAAATTTCCAGTCAGTCCTGAAGAGGGGAAGGTCCCTTGCACTTGTGCAATGTGCACTGTACACCCACCACGTCAACGAAATGAAACTGAGAGATGTGACCAGCCATTTTGTGAAGCATTTTGGAAATTCATGGCAAGACAATGAAGAGCTTGCTTGCTTACTTTGCGAGTGTCTTCAGGAGTGCCCAAGAAAAATTTTATGATCCTGCGGAAGAACTAGAAGAGAGCCGCTTTGAGAGAGCCGCTGCCAAGAATACTTGCCAGCTCTTCATGTATAGTTCTAGTGTTCTTGAAGCCCTTTTGCCTATGCCTGTAACGCCCTTGCCTTTGACCATGTAAAGAACAGAGGGTCCGTGTGCATTAGCCAGCCCTCAATTTTGCTCTTAGAAGGGCAAATAATAGCCTGATTGGTGCCAGATGTGTGCTAGTTTTTGTTATGGTGCACATTTGGTGCATTATGTTGACTATTGTCACCGGTAGTCTGCATTGGTTTTCACTGGCATTTTCATCCTTGCAGTATGTTCTCTTTTTTTAAATTTTGGCTTTCTTTATGACTTGTGATAGCAAGGCCATTTGGTTTTTCTATTTGTGTTTAGCCAAGTGTCTTTCTTCAATAAAATGTAGTTGAGTTCAGTGCTTTTTCTATTTGAGTTCTTTCTTTTCTATTCTTGTGGTATTATGCTGCTTGTAATCATCATCTTATAGTGTTGACTCTGAATCCTTTGACACTGTGCACTATGGTTCAGTGAAAATTGGATACACATGAATAAGTTTTATAGACGTTTTGTCTCTGCAGTCTTCATCAAGCCGAAAGATGTCTGCAGTGTCTGATGCACCTGGATCACGCAAGTCGACTCGAAAAGCTTCCTTTGTGGTTGGCGAGGGTTCCCGGACTTCCTCATCAGTTCAAGAGTACAATGATTACATTGAAGCAGCTGTCCAAGGTTTCGTGAGCAGGCTGGACATTGAGGTACTGTGACTAACTTTGTAACCTGTTTTACATGCTGTGATTCTGTGGTGCAAGGTGCTCTGCTGAGCAGGGACATGCTGCTATTGTGTAAATTTTGTCTGTTGAATTTGTTAGATGTTTTTACATTACATGCATCGCACCACACTGCCATTGGTGAGTCTGGTAGCTAGGCCACTGCTTTGTTTGTTTACAACAGTGTAGTGATTTGCATGGCCATGTTGTTACTGATATTCATTTGTGATAATGACACGGGGTTCGGCACGAAGGCAGTCCACTTTCTTGTTGTCACTGGGACACTCATAAGCTCATCTTCTGTTGTTTTCATGTTACACCTTGGCTGCAACCGCTTTCGGGAGTACAGTTGAACCTCGCAATAATGAAATAAGCGGGGAATGCGAGAAAATGAGCTTTCGCGAGAATTTAGTTGTTGCAAAATGCGACAATGCAGATAGGTAAGGCATCGCAGAACGAAACTTTTCTATCAAAATTCCGTTAGCCTACTTTGGCAAGCTCTGCTCGAGGATATAGAACCACATTGCTGACTGTACAAAGTGCGCCGAATGCATCGATCAGCAGCGGCACAGCAGGAGCAGTATTCTCGGTCAATTGCTTTTAAAGATACAATCACTTTTGGAGATACAATCACTTTTACGAGATTTTGCGTAACTCGGCACCGGATGCAAAGCAACAGTGCTCCACGTATGCAGCAGCATTTCTCCGCTGTCACCCGTAGGTGCCAACGCCTTTGGTGTCAAGCGCGAAAGTGATCATATCTTGTAGAACCGAAGGTAATCGATCGAGATTACAGCCCCTTTGCACAAATCTACGTCCAGCGCTGAATCCGCACGCGATGCCTGTCGGGTGACATCAAAACTGGCGTTCTTGAAGCAAGGGATGCGTATTCCCGGAAGATCACTTAATCACGGTTCGACGCGCGGCACTGTATGCTGCGGCTGCCATCTTAAGTGCTATAAACAATTCCACGTTGGTGCGATGTGGGTTTACTTATTTTTGCTTCATTTTTCTCACCGAGACGCACATTACGCACTGTACTAGGTGTTCAAAACCGTCGTCACATGTTGGTAGGAACATGCATGCCACTTTAAAGGAGCAGTCAAGAAACAAGATGGTGGTCATGACGCGTTTCCAGCGTTTGGTTGTTTTGTAAACAAAAATGGCGCCGCCCACGCAAGTGTAATGTGGTGTAGAGAGAGGCAAAACAGCTCACTTCAATGAGCGGCTCGGAACGGCTCAGCTCACTGAAATGAACCAGTTCATTTGTATGGCTCACCGGTTCACTTAAATCTGTAACCTGTGTTATGCAGAGTCTAGCTATTTGGCTTTGAAAAAATGATCTATGCATTTGTAGAATAACAGTGTTATTGGTATTTTCACTATGTTTGGAGAACATTTGTCAATTACTTATTTAAAAGCATGAATTTTTGATTGTAATAAACCTTTCTTTTCTGATATTGGGAATAAAATCTAACAGACAAAATGTAAAGTATCTTTTTCAGAAAAAGATAACTTCATCATCATTACAGGAGCTTTTCTGTTTTTGTGGTATTTTAAAATCAAGCTTGGTCATAATAAGAACAAGAAGTATTGTAAATTTTCATTCAACTTTATTCACTTATTCATATACACAAACTCACTATAATATGAGTGAACTGTAATGCCATACAAAATAAGTGTCGAAATCATTTCTTGGAAGTTCCATACAAAAATACACTTCTACAAAGTGTATGTAAGATCCACATAACTTATCTGTAGTAAAGAAGTTCTACATCAAATATAGGTTATAGTTAATAAATAATGTTTTGCTGACGTTATCAGAAGTGAGGCAACTCCTCTTTTCAGTACAAATTTGGCCAGCTTTAGAAAATATTGTTTCACAGCGTACACTTGTTGCAGGAATACAAAGCCTTTTTAAAGTCGCTGCATACAAGTTCGGGTAGGTGAATTTTCTATTTTCCTACCACTTCGGTGGATCATTAATACCGTTCAAGTATGGCTTGTATAGGTACTTATCTATCTCAACTACGGCCTGAGCTGTAGGGTCTTGTTTTCCTTGCAAGGAACTCAAACTGGTGTCAAACTCATCCCATGCTAAGGATGTCTGAACTGGCATCTCGGGCTCATTGCTTGGTCCAGGCTCAGTACTTTGGATAGTCGCTTTTACACTCAAAGCAAGCGCATTCTTAGTTGACTTAAACTTCTAGACACCCCCAAAGCCTTGCGACTTAAATGTGGGTTCAAAATTATTGACTGAGAAATGAACTTGTTTGATTTCTTCTTGCCAAATCACCATGTCAAACTGTCTAATACATACCCCTATTACACGGGCGACCTTAACCGCAGTTATTGCTAAGCGCGGTTACACAGCAGGCGAAACTGTGGTTAGGCCGCTAACCGCAGTTGACCACCAACCGAGCTTGGCAACCTCGGTTTAGTGTAACCGACGTTTCGGAAACGGGCAAAATGGGGTGGACGGTAATTCTCCCGAGTGCAGCGCTGGCGCTTCCCAGGTATCTTCCAAACAGCATATCATTTGGCCTGACGCGACAACTGAGGCACTGATACGCATTTGGGAAGATAATCTGGCCGCTCTGTGCTCAAGTAGTCGAAACTGCTGAAAGAACATCATGTGCTGCAATTGGTCCAGATTTTGTAGCCCATTTAAGATTAAACAAATACACAAGTATCTTTACTGCTGAAGTTCATGCTATACTCCTCGCAGTTAAAGAGATAACAATAAAACAGATCAATCAATCGATAATATACACTGATTCCTTAAGTGTGGTCCGGTCGATACACCTAGAAAAAGAAAGAATCCGGTGATAAACACTCTCATCAGCAGCTTAACCTTAGCCTACAAGAGAGGGCTACATATTATAATCTGCTGGGTACCTGGCCATACTAGTATACCTGGTAATGAAGCGGCAGACGCAAATGCGGCCTTAGCAGGTCTAAGGCCCCAAATAGATGTAAGTTATGTTCCATATACAGATATGAAACCTGTCGTTCGAGGAATACTGCGTGACGCATGGCAAGAAGCTTGGGACACAGAAAATAATAACAAACTTCACATCATCCAACCCTACATTACCCAAACACCTGTACACCGGCATAGACAGGAGGAAGTAATCATGTCGAGACTGAGGATAGGACACGCACATGCAACACACTCATACTTGCTAACCGGTACTGATCCACTGGTCTGCATTAGATGTGGAAATCAACTCACAGTCATACATGTTCTTATACAATGCCCTAGCATGGAAGCCACGCGAAAAAAATACTCTCCTGAACTTTACTGCACCAATTTACCTATGCACCCTGCATTTTTCCTATCGGCTGAGCCGATGTTCCCCCTCGACCGGCTGTTAAGTTATCTTAATGATGTGAACTTTTTGAAGAATATATCTTACCGCTTTTAAACTCATCTTCCCTACGCTACCCGAAATCCTACATAATCATCCTAAATTCTCTCAAGAAATGCAAGCCTAAGGTTTTAATTCCTAGGCCTTTACAGCCACCGCAGTACATCACAGGCATTGGAACCCATTATACCCGCTGTCGTGTTTATAACATTCTACCGCACTACTAAACATTGTTGCTGGCGCTCTTTGGCCGTTGTAGCCCTTGCGCCATAAAACACTAATTAATAAAAAATAGTCGAAACGTGTGCCTCTACACAGAGATGACGGCCAAGCACAAGTTTCAAAATTTAAGAACAACGCAATCAAAATGGACAAGTGAGACACACACAAACGCTGTGTGTTTGTGTTCGTCTCACTTTCTTGTCCAGATTGATGGTGTTGCTTTTAAACTTGTAACTTCAGTATTTTTAACATGTACTTTTTGTGATAATTTGTACAATGTGAAATACCAATGTACAGTGCTCACGGAATGAAATAGGACACGGAGCATTTAGTAGAGCCCTACATATGTGCAAAGTACGCGAGAGCACCATGTCATGTCGCTAGGAATTTGGTCACCAAACGTGACGAGGACTCCGGTGTACGCGTTCGCGCCAAAATTACGTCCATGTGACACGAACTGCAGCCGGTTGAAACGAAAGTATGCGCACTACTTAGCCCTAAATTGACGCGTTTCATTCCGTGAGCACTGTACATACATTAACACCTGAAAGCACTGCCTTTTCTCCCTTTTTTATGTTTTTTTTTTTTGTAGATGCAAACGTATAGTGCCAAAGGGTATTCGTGTAAAGTTGTACTCCTTTTAATTATGTAACCAATGTTTGTTAGTTGAAATATTCATTTGTTCCTTAAGAATTTTTTATTACCTTTTCGTTCAGTGGACTTTATTTTATATTTACCCATTTGTGACCCTTAATTCTGACTTTTTGTATAGTTGTATACCCACCAGGCAGGCTCACAACTGAGAGCAGGAGTATCGAAAATAAATAACCTACACGGGCAAAATGAAGTGTTAAACGTTAAAACTCTCAAATATGACAATTGTTTTGCTGAAAAATAACATCTTTATACCACTGTAATCAAATTTTGAAGAAAAGGTATTAAAAATGAAGCCTGTACGCAACAGATCACATAACGCGTCATCAGAAAATTAACCGTGATAGGCATAGCCCGTGTAACTCTGGCGGACTACGGTTCGCGTTAACCACGGTTGAGTGAGTTAACCATGATTAAGCTTAACCGCGGTTAAGCTGCCCATGTAGCTAGGGTATAAGAGTTTATTTGCAAACTTTACAATAGTCTCAGGAGCGTCTCTAGATATTGTTTCACTTTTCTTGTCATTATCCTGGACAAAACGGTCATTTTAGACAATCACACATTTGCTTCAGCAAAAATTTGTCGTTACATCGTTTAATACTAACAAGACTTCAACAGCATGGGCCAGTTCTGTCCATTGTCATTCTTCTAATTGATCTTTGTATCCAAGTAATGCTTGAGTTAGAACAAGTAGCTTTGTTTTTCAGTAATCTCTCTAACATATCAAAGGTGGAAATCTACTAAGTGGGAACATCTTGCTTTAATTTAGGTTGATTTTTATTAAGTGACGTTTGCAGCTCACAAAGTTTCGCGAGTGCCGAGCTGCTTTGCTTGAAGTACTGGACAATTGACTTAGCCCAATAGATGCCGAAATGGCATCTGTGACGACCAATTTCAAAGTATGCACAAAACAACCGAAGTGTTGAAGATTTAATTCCCTGACAGCTGCTTTAATATTAGCAGCATTGTCAGAGACAACTGTACAAATTTTATTTTGGGTAGCAAACCTTTTTAAAACTTCATTTACCCAAGCAGCTATATTGCAACTCGTGTGTCTATCAGAAAATTCTGAACATTCAATCAGACACGATCGTAAGCAAGTAGCCTGATAAATGTAATGAGCAATGTGGGCACAAAAGCTAACATTGTTAATATTAGTCCATCCATCGCACATCAAGCTAACAGCTGGGGCATCAAGCAGAGCTGATTTAATGTTACCTAGGAGTTTGCTATGAAGAGCAGGCAACAAACTATTCATGAGTGTCTTACGGCTCGGTAAGCTATAATTTGGATTGAAGATAATAATGAGTTTTTGAAATTTCTGATCCTCAACCAGTGAAAACGGATAATATTCTTTACAAATCATCTTGGGTAATTGGACATCAATCAACGTTTCTTTCTGGGCTGACATTGGTTTAACTGCATCAACATACTGAGTCAAAAATGACTGATAACTGGTTTGATCTAGGCCCAGGCATGAACAGTGTTGACAAAGCCGTTGAAGTCAAAACTGGCGACAACAAACCACTTTCTGATACATCCAAATAGTCTGATAATTGACTCGGGCTCCTTGTACTTGAAGAACTTGGCAACGGTGCCGAGTCAGGAGCAGCAGGGGCATCTACACTCTTGCTGCTCGCGGAAGGTGACCGGGAGCGGCTGGGTTCAACTCGGCCGAGGGGCACTGTGAAGTGCTTCTTCGTCAAATGCCATCTAAGATTTCCAGTCGAGCCAGATGACATAGAGAGTGTAGCGTGACAGTATCTGTATTTCGCCTTGCCTTCCACCAATTTTGTAAAGTGGCACGAAATTCCGCTGATTGAGCAGTTTGCTGACATCATTAATTTAGGAATTGTAGAAAAACGGAGAATGCTGCATTCAAATTACCGTATTTACTCTAATAATGATCACACTTTTCTGTCAAAAAAAAAAAATTGACGCAAATTCGGGGTGCGATCATTACGCTGGTTAAATTTACCGCGAAAATAATTTTTTTTCATCCCGCGTTTGCTGCAGGATGACAACAGGTCAACAAATAGGTGGCTGCCACTGTATGTAGTGCGGGACACCAAAACAAACATGGTGGCCGGCGGCGCAAGCTGAACGCGATTTTTTTTCTTCTTGTGAGCACATTACGGGCATTGAAAGTTTCTTCGTATCAGTAATGAATAATATCGTTAATATCTGCAAGTTTGCGTCAATAACGTAGCCATGTCGACTTTGAGGGGACAGGAACAGATGGGCGCGCTTAGCTGCCAGTGACATAGAAACACATGGCTGGTAGGCTGTGTAAACTCCGGCATCTGTCTTCACTACTATCCTAATACGGCACGTTTCCGCTAAGGGTGGGTGAATATCTTAGCTGTGTTACAAGCGTCGGCGTATGAATAGGGTACACTTTTAACGTATCAGGGTAAACATGGCTACTATCGTTGCTGCTCGCGATTTGTTGCATGCCCACGAGTGCAGATGAGAAGACTTGAAAGGCGCATTTTTTGTTGTTGTTGACCACAACCTTTATAATGCCTACGCATAATATAGGCAAGTTTGGTAGTACCTCTTTTTGTCATGGAAGTGCGGAAAGTGATGAAAGTAATGAAATGAGGCATCTACTTAAGAATGTTTGGTGCGTGCAGACAGACCGCTTGGCTTGTCTTGAAGAGTCGTTCGCGTAGCATTCGACAGATGGTAAGCGTGATCATTATTAGCTAGACTTGGCACACGACACATTGCTGTGGCAAGTTCGGGGTGCGATCATTACACGGGAAATAAAAAAAATCGAATTTTGACGACAAATTCAGGGGTGTGATCATTACGCGAGTGCGATCATTATGCGAGTAAATACGGTATGTATGCGTTGAAAAAGTTTAGTAAAAAAACTAACTCATGAAAAATCCTACATGCTAAAACACTGAAGCTAGTAAAATAATAATGCTGCACGAAGACAAGTTTTTGTAATGTCTTCTTAAATTGATTTTAACTACCTATACATATTTTAACTTGAAATGTATTTTTATAGAAATGTCTGTCATGAATACTGTAAACCAAGCATGTCAAGTGTCTGTATGTAGCAAACTGTAAGCAAATTATCCTTAGTTGCCGCAGGAATTTTTTAAACCAAACAAACAGTCACAGTTTCGTCCGAAGGTACGTCCTCGTTGAATTGCGCTTACACAATCTATCGTAGATTCTAACCAACTAGCCTGCCAATGTGTTTTAGGTTTAACTTGGCATTACTTTAGCTGTAACAATATTAAATACAAAACTATGTTATACCGATCGTCGACGGCCTGCCCGACCAGCCTGGTCTCCCGTGGTGAAGTGGTGCCGTGGGCTTCTGTCTCTTTGCTCACCACGAAGCGACTCAGACCCCTTCTTTAAATTAGTTTCCATAGCATCCTAGGGACTCACAGACTGTTGGGAGGCACAGGCTTTTCCACCAATTGCCTACTCAGACCAATTAGGCTGGCCGACATGATCCACTAGGGGCCCAAGTTTAAGCGACCAGACATGGTTGCGAAAACACCCCATACACACAACACAATTGACTGTGTCTAATGAATCTTTGCCCTCCGATACAGCTGAGCATGAGATGACCGTGCGACACATGCACTAATTCACTGTCAGGTACGGTGGTGTTGGCCGGCTGAAAGCACATGCCCGAGGCACCATCACGGTTATTACGCACCAAGGCTTCCCACTTTGAGGAGGACCCAACAGTCGCAGAAAGAAAAAAAAAAAAAAAGGGGGGGGGGGGCCTACGGCATATACCCTTCTTTATTTCTTGAGCGTGCACACGATACTGGCGATAAGGCCATCATATGTGCCAGAGAAGAAAAAAAGAAAATAAAAGGGCCTATTACAACACAACAGATCATTGGCCGTGTTTTATTGACGTGCTAACAATACATGCTCAGAAAATGCATAGAAGTGGATAACATGGACGACATTATCATGGCTACTCTAATTAGCACAAATGCGACACCACGGACCCGAGCACACGAGGGTTGGACCCTCCCGCGTGTAGCCGTGCGCGGCTTAGCCGTGTCTGGGGAAAGGGGGATCCTGGGGGTTGAGCCGATGCTGGGTGTTTGGACCTTTAAGGCCCCCCGGTGGAGGCAACACACCTCTTTGGCCTCTGCTTCGCATAGACGGCACCCCCGGACTGACCCACCCGGGGGAAATCGGCGGTCGCCTTTTCCTGTCCCCCTCTCCATCTATAATCTTTCTTCTGCACCTTTCCTTCTCTCCACTCCATTCCTTATCTTTTTTTTTCCACTCTAATTTCCTGGCGGCGAGGGTTAACCTTGTGTGGCTAACCAGCCTTGGTTACACCATGTACGGTTATAGTGGTGGCGTACAGCTGGCATGCGCAAGTCTTGAGATACAAGCCTTGTGGCGTCCCCATGTTGGGCTCGGTGGTGGGCGGCTGGCGCTGCTGCCGAAGACAAATACTTTTATGGCTACTCCTTCCATTTCTCAACCTGATCGTCCTCTAAAAAGGGGGCGCAACGAAGCAACCACTCGATTTTTCTTCAAGAACTATGACAACTTTACAAAGTACCATGTGATCCATAGTGACGGCAATATAACAGCCAGAAAACTATCTCCTTTCAATGCTGTATCACACTGCACGAACTGTGAAGGGGATCATCCTGCATTCTCACGGTCATGCCCAATCTGGAAAAAAAGAGAAAGAAATTATTGCCCTTAAGATCAATGAAAACATTACCTTCTATGAAATGCGAAAGCGACTTACATTTCCTCGCAACGAAAGTTTTGCCGCTGTGACGAGGCAGGGGGCCCTCTCACAACGGCCTAAAGAGCCCGCCCTGGTCACCCGCAGTGAACCACGGGGGACTTCTTCTGCCCCCACAGAGGCAGCACCCAGTGCTGCGAAATCCAACAACTCGCAGACCTTGCTCTCGCAGGGCTGCATTACTGTGCAAAAACCGAGGCCCGAGACATGTCTCCCAGAGCCTCGTGACCCCGCCTCCACCGCCTCTGAGAAAGAGATGGAGGTTGACGCAAGTACATCGGTGCCACCGGCACCAAAAGACAAGCGTAGCTTGCTTGAGGGACGTAAAAAAGAAAAAAACCCTCTAATAATTCCACCAAAACCAAAATAATATTATCACTCTACACAGAACACTCCCAAAAACACCTTTGTCATAATGGGTGTTCAGATATTGCAATGGAATGCCAGAGGGCTTTTGCATAACCTAGATGACATCAAAGAATTGTTATCTACGTATAAGCCTAGAGTGTTCTGTGTGACTCGAACTTTCTAACTCAGTTTGGAATTTTTCGTAAAGACCGTGATGACGGACATGCTGCATCAGGTGGCGTGGCAATAATAATATCAAAGACTGTTGCATGCCAAAATCTCCAACTTAACACGCCTTATGAGGCAGTAGCCGTACGAGCTATTTTGCTTAATAGGCTTGTTACTGTATGCTCTTTGTACATTCCACCAGACAAACGGATCGACATTAATGAGTTTGAAAAACTAATAGACCAGCTTCCTGAGCCGTATATTGTGGTTGGTGATTTTAATGCTCATAGTGGACTCTGGGGGGACTCACGCTGTGATGCAAGAGGCCGAGTAATTGAAAAATTCCTTCTATCCTCTGCAGCAACTCTGTTTAACAAAAAGTTCCCGACTTATTATAGCACTGCACTTAACACCTACTCCTCAATAGATCTGGCAGTTGGTTCTGCAACACTTCTGCCATTGTTTGAATGGAGAGCTCTCACAGACTCCTTTGGAAGCGACCATTTTCCAGTTCTCTTAGAGGCGATACAGATGTATGACCCACCTGTGAATACAAAAAAATGGAAGCTAAATGCTGCAAACTGGGCAGAATTCAAAGAACTCGCATGTATATCCCTTGAATCCATAAAGCAGCTTGACATTGAAGAAATGACCACCTATATAACTGAACACATTATTCATGCCGCGAAACAAACTATACCACAAACCTCTGGTAATATAGTGAACCCTAAGCCCTGGTGGAATGAAGAGTGCAAGCAAGCACGAAAAGAACAAAACAAAGCATGGCGTACGTTTTCCAAATATCCAACAGAAGAAAACCTTATAAATTTCAAACGTGCAAAAGCAAATGGAAGACGTATTCGTTGGGAAGCCAAGAGAGCTAGTTGGAGAAATTATATCGGCTCAATAAACTCATACAAAGATAGCCAGAAAGTGTACAATAGGGTTCGAAGGCTGAAGGGGAATACCACACTACCCTTGCCCGTGGTAAATGACAGTGCTACTACATTAGAAGGGCAAGCAGATTCCTTGGGAGAACACTTTCAGCACATATCGAGTTGCGCGAATTACACAAAAGCATTCCTCACATATAAAAAATTGGCTGAGTCAATACCCTTCTCGTTCCGAAAATCCCATAGCGATGGGTACAATTGCCCATTCACGATGCAAGAATTAAAAATAGCTTTGCGCAACTGCAAAAACTCTGCGCCAGGATTTGACAGTATTAATTATGAGATGGTCAAGCACCTACCCGAGGAAACACTTGAATGCCTCTCATACCTGTTCAATAAAATTTTCTGCAGTGGTCGATTGCCGTCCTGTTGGAAGGAAGCTATAGTAGTACCAATATTAAAGCATGGAAAAGACCCCTCCTGTGTACAGAGCTACAGGCCTATCGCTCTTACAAGCTGTGTATGTAAAGTATTTGAAAAAATGACAAACCGCCGATTAATGTACTTTTTGGAATACAATGGAATTCTGGATCCCCACCAAGCCGGTTTTAGACCAGGAAGGTGCACAACAGATAGCCTAGTTCTACTTTAGAGTTATATACGAGACGCATTTGTTCATAAGCAATACTGTCTATCAGTATTTTTTGACCTCGAAAAAGCTTATGACACTACCTGGAGATATGGCATATTGCAAGACCTCGCGTCGTATGGCGTGTCAGGCAACATGTTTAACATAATAAAAAGCTATCTGTCCGAACGAAAGTACAGAGTAAGGGTGGGAACTGCAGTGTCGAGAGTCTTTGTGCAAGAAAACGGTGTACCACAAGGAGGAGTGCTCAGCTGCACACTATTCTTAGTTAAAATGAACACACTACAAAAAAACACTCCCACCATTTATATCCTACTCAGTCTATGTAGATGATATACAGATAAGCTTTAAATCATGCAATCTGTCCATATGCGAGAGGCAGATTCAGCTGGGAGTGAACAGGCTTTCAAAATGGGCTGACAAGAATGGCTTTCGCTTTAATGAAGAAAAGACGACATGCGTGTTATTTTCTCGGAAAAGAGGCATACATCCTGAACCGAATATTACGATGAACCGGTATGTGCTTAGTGTAAAAAAGGAGCAGAAATTTCTTGGCGTTATATTGGATGATAAGCTCTCGTTTGTGCAACATATAAAAAACATAAAAATAAAATGCTTAACAACTATGAATATCCTCAAAATTCTTTCACACCAGTCGTGGGGAACTGACAAGAAATGCTTGCTCTCGCTGTATAACAGTTTGATTAGAACACGTATCGATTACGGGAACATTGTTTACCAATCAGCTTCACGTTCTGTTTTAAAAATCCTGGATCCTGTACATAACCTTGGCATGCGACTAGCCCCAGGTGCATTCCGTACTAGCCCTGTTCCAAGTTTGCACGTAGAAGCTAATCAGTGGAACCTAGACCGACAACGTAAGTATTGTAGTTTTATGTACGCACTTAAGATTAGTTCCAACCGAGAACACCCGTGTTACAAAATGTTGAAGAGCACAGAAACGCAAACCCTCTTTGCAAAGCGGCCATCATTAGCAAAGCCATTTCCATTGAAAGCACTGTCGCTATGTCAAGAAAACAACATATTGCTGTCGGACGTTCACCTACGTACCACTAACGAGTTAGTAGCACCATGGGAATCAGTCACCATACATTGTGACATCTCGTTCACAGAAACAAACAAAAAGCATACACCCCAAGAAGCTATAAAACAACACTTCTTATCACTACAGAGTAAGTACAAGTGTCCAGAATTTTACACTGATGCTTCAAAAACTGCTGAAACAACATCATGTGCTGCAATCGGTCCAGATTTTGTAGCCCATTTAAGATTAAATAAATACACAAGTATCTTCACTGCTGAAGCACACGCTATACTCCTCGCAGTTAAAGAAATAACAACAAAACAGATCAATCAATCGATAATATATACAGATGCCTTAAGTGTGGTCCGGTCAATACACCTTGGAAAACAAAGAAAGAATCCGGTGATAAACACTCTCATCAGCAGCTTAACCTTAGCCTACAAGAGAGGGCTACATATTATAATCTGCTGGGTACCTGGCCATACTAGTATACCTGGTAATGAAGCGGCAGACGCAAATGCGGCCTTAGCAGGTCTAAGGCCCCAAATAGATGTAAGTTATGTTCCATATACAGATATGAAACCTGTCGTTCGAGGAATACTGCGTGACGCATGGCAAGAAGCTTGGGACACAGAAAATAATAACAAACTTCACATCATCCAACCCTACATTACCCAAACACCTGTACACCGGCATAGACAGGAGGAAGTAATCATGTCGAGACTGAGGATAGGACACACACATGCAACACACTCATACTTGCTAGCCGGTACTGAACCACCGGTCTGCATTAGATGTGGAAATCAACTCACAGTCATCCATGTTCTTATACAATGCCCTAGCATGGAAGCCACACGAAAAAAATACTTTCCTGAACTTTACCGCACCAATTTACCTATGCATCCTGCATATTTCCTATCGGCTGAGCCGATGTTCCCCCTCGACCGGCTGTTAAGTTATCTTAATGATGTAAATTTTTTGAAGAATATATCTTACCACTTTTAATCTCATCTTCCCTACGCTACCCGAAATCCGACATAATCATCTTAAATTCTCCCAAGAAATGCAAGCCTTATGCTTTTAATTCCTAGGCCTTTACAGCCACCGCAGTACGTTACAGGCATTGCGACCCATTATACCCACTGACATGTTTATAACATTCTACCGCACTACTAAACATCGTTGCTGGCGCTCTTTGGCCGTCGTAGCCCTTGCGCCATAAAACACTAATTAATAATAATAATAATAAGCACAAATGAAGGCCAAGATGTAAACTGTACGTTCACCTGTTGTATTTAGACACGGAAGACTTCATCTTCGAAGTGTTGTTGCACCAGCGCACAATGCGCAATCGGTGAGAGTCGTGAGACATCATTCGAACAGCAGCAAGCAATGAACGCCGCCATCTTTTGCCAATTAAGGCTTCTTTACTTCTCCCTTCGGTTGCATTGGATGCCACACTATAGGGCGCACACAAAACCAAGGGCACTGCAGGACACACCACATACAGCAAGCGAGTACGAGCACGCCGGCCACCACTCGTTGGCAAGAAAACGAAACCCAGCAGAAGACCCTGCTCTTGCGGACCGGTTCGACGCGGCTCACTGAATGAGCGGTTAACTGAATGAGAGTGAAGATCCGGCTCACTCCTCAAAAGATCCGGCTCGCCCCTGAGCGACCCGTTCGGCACGGCTCACTGGACGAGAGTGAGCCTGTTTCCCCTCTCCAAAAGAAGCACCACTCACTGAACTGGCTCACCGTTCACTGCTCACTCGTTCTTTAAAAAAGCAGCTCAAAAGATCCGGCTCACACTTGAGTGACCTGCCTGTACTCGAAGCCAGGTCTTCTGCTGGGCACAAAAGTCGTAGCTGAAGGCGAGGGAGTGGTTGCAGCTCTTGCGAGGAAGAGCGAGAGGGCAGTTGCATTCTCGCACCGCTAATAGATGGTACAAAAGTTGCAGCCAGCAGAAGACCTGGCTCTGACGGAACGGTTCGGCACGGCTCACTGAACAAGAGAATCAGCTTCTTCTCTCCAAAAGAACTGCCGCTCACTTTTACTGAACTGTGGCTCACTTCCTCTTTAAGAAGAGCGGCTCAAATCCGGCTCACTCCTGAGCGTACCATCTCTAATGTGGTGGTATTTTGCACAACTTTTGTGCAAAGCAATCGCATTTCAGCACATCTTATAGCTTGCTAGTCCTGCACGAGTAGGTAATATGTGGGGTTATGTTCTGGCAAATTTTGTTGATGTTAGATTGTAGTACAGCGACATTTAGTTGTCAAGAGGTACGAAATGCATTGAATCCTATGGGCATTCGCCGGGGGATATGAAAATATTTGGTTGTCGCGAAATTTTGTTGTCGTGGGTTTCGACTCTATATCTATGAGCACAAATGGAGTGCGCTCATCCAGTTTCTGTACGAGCACAACAGATGGCACTGTGTGGGAATCAAACATGGCACAGGTGCTAAATTAGGTAAAATGCACAATCAATGGATGAAAATTAATGCAGTTGCTGTCTGATGACTTGTACTCGACAGGGTCCACCCACAAGTTTGAATAATCGGAAGTCTGAAATAATGAATTGGCTAGAAATTTTTGTTTACCCTATCACGCGGGCTCTCCCTACCAGTTGCGCCACTGACGTCGCGGACTTTCTCTTGCGTGACATTATCTTAGTTCATGGCGCCCCGCGACAGCTGCTTACTGACAGTGGTCGTAACTTCCTCTCGAAAGTTATCGCCGACATTGTGCATTCCTGCTATATTCAACACAAGCTGACTACCTCATACCATCCTCAAACCAATGGCCTGACAGAGCGGTTAAACCGTACTCTTACCGACATGCTGTCCAAGTACGTTTCGAAGAACCACCACGACTGGGACGTTGCCCTTCCTTACGTCACATTTGCTTATAATTCTACCCGGCACGACACCGCCGGATTTTCTCCATTTTATCTACTCTATGGTCGCGAACCGACCTTGCCCCTTGACACGGTACTTCCTCCTGCTGCGATCTCAACAACCGAGTATGCGCGCGACGCCATCGCCCTCGCCGACCATGCATGCCAGCTTGCCCGTGCTCGACTGACGGACTCGCAAACCACGCAGCAGCGTCAGTACAACGCCCGCCACCGTGATGTACATTTTTCGCCTGGTGCACTCGTGCTCCTAGGGTCGCCCTCTCGTCACGTCGGACTTTCAGAAAAGCTCCTTTCGCGATACACAGGGCCCTACCACGTGCTGCGCCAGGTGACGCCTGTGACGTACGAAATTGCTCCTGTGAGCTCAACCTCGTCATCTACTCTGGCATCTAGTGATGTTGTGCACGTCGGTAGGCTCAAGACCTACTACACTGCTTCAGACTCCGGCCTTTAGTCGCTTCGGGACGGCACTTTTGCCGCCGGGGGTAGTGCTACGGGATAGTATTTCCAATGACGAAGAGCCGAGCAGTAAGAAGACGACGACGACGATTAGAAGCTAGCGCGGGCTGTTGCCTCTTGGCCAAGCGCAGCGTATTTTCTTGTAAATATACTTGTACATAGCTTTTCGTCTGCGTCTTCCTACGTAACAATATATTATAAAGCGACTAATTACACAAGGGGCATAGACTTGTCAACATGTTTCTGCACGTGCACATGCTTGCATGTAATTCGAGGGACATCCTGTATTTCGGCTACCATAATGCTGTCGCTACAGAAACATGAGAGTACAGTCAGTACATGCACCAAATATATCCATCCCCTGGTTACTTGAACAGGAGTTGGCAGCGTTCAGCAACTGAATGCTCGCAAATTTCGTTGCAACAGCTTCATTACCGCCGCCATTGACACTGACAATGAGGGTGGAGTTGATGCTATTTGAAGCTGCTTCTTGGGATCAAATCTCGGCTGCAGCCGCCGCATTTCAATAGGGGTAAAATGCAAAAATGCTTGTGGGGGGGCATTGGCTGCATGTTAAAGAATGCCAGGCGGTCAGAATTAATCCGGAGTCACTGACTATGGCATGCCTCGTAATCATACTCTGGTTTTAGCCCCTAAAACTCCAGAATTTATTATTTTATATTGACGCTGCTTGATATTAAATGAAAAAAAAAATAATTTGTAACGGTACACAACGAAGTCACCCGAAATTGCTGCTATTAAATACGTCAAGGAACAAACGTTGGGACACAGATACACAACAAACATAAATGCAGACTCGACAACTTAGCAGCTTGACTTGGCTTGTCCCATGGTTTGGGTGGGGTCAGTGGCTACTGGATCAACTAGGCTTTGCTACTCTTGATTTTGAGAAGGTGCTGGCAAAGCATGGAACCAATCCTGCCACTTTTTCTGCTTGCCTCGGTGGCTGAATTGGTAGTCCGAATCAATAAAGGGCACATTGCAAGGAGCGTGAAATTTGGTCTGGAGTGGCTGGAGCCTTGGGGTCATCCAAGTACTTGTGTAGCCAAGTGTGAGCTGTATGCAATGCATCAACTAGCATGTTTCAGGGAAGAAGCATTTGTTCCAGCCCCGCAGGGGCGTCTGCGCAAGCAGGCGTTTGGTGTGTTGCGACACCACGTACCCGAGCACACGAGGGTTGGACCCTCCTGCGTGTAGCCGTGTCTGGGGAAAAGGGGATCCTGGGGGTTGAGCCGAAGCTGGGTGTTTGGACCTTTAAGGCCCCCCGGCGGAGGCAACACATCTCTTCGGCCTCAGCTTCACATAGACGGCACCTCCAGACTGACCCACCTGGAGGAAATCTGCAGTCGCCTTTTCCTGTCTCTCTCTTCCTACAACCTTCGTCTTTCCCTTGCTTTCCACCTTTCCTGTCTCCTTCTCTCTTCTATTTACTTCCTTCTTCTTGGCGGCAAGGGTTAACCATGTGTGGCTATCCAACCTTGGGTACACCATATTCGGTTATAGTGACGGCGTACGGCTGGCGTCGTGCAGGCTTGTACACAAGCTCTGCCGCGTCCCCTCGTTGGGCTCCGTGGTGGGCGGTCGGCGCTGTTGCCGAATTTTTATATATTTCCATGGAAACTACTTTCCCCTCCCTTGCTGATCGCCCTCAGAAATGAGGGTGCACCGAAGATGTCTTCAAGTTTTTTGGACGCCAAACCCAGAATTTTCCCCGCTTTCACGTTATTCATTCTGAAAAGCCAAACAAAGTAGTCCGAAACATTTCACCATTCCTTGTTTCAAAATCCCTGACTGATGTTTTTGGTCCAGGTTACAAGGTGTCGAGGATGGCAAGCGGCGACCTCCTCTTGGAGCTCCGCGATGTAAAACAATATGAGAAACTACCGCAACTAGTGTCATTTGGCGAGCCCCCATAACAGTAACCCCACACCGTACAATGAACACCACCCGTGGTGTTGTGTCAGATGATGATTTGCTTGAGCTGACTGAAGCGGAACTCCTGGAGGGCTTCAGTGAGCAAAATGTTATCAATGTTAGAAGAATAAAGATGAGGCGAGATGGTAAAGAGATTCAGACGAAGCACTTAATAATCACCTTTGGTTCAAGTGTCCTGCCCGAGTCAATCGAGGCCGGGTACATCAAGCTCCGTGTTAGGCCGTACGTGCCCAACCCACTCCGTTGTTTCAAATGCCAGCGCTTTGGCCACAGCTCGCAGAGCTGCCGAGGCCGCCAAACTTGTGCTAAATGTAGTGCCCACGAACACACATCTGAAGCTTGTGAGAATGTTCTCCACTGTGTAAACTGTGATGGGGAGCACGCCGCGTACTCGCGGTCGTGCCCATCCTGGAAAAAAGAAAAGGAAATTGTAACAGTTAAAGTAAAGGAAAATACAAGTTTCAAGGAGGCACGTAGGCGGGTATCGTACCTGCCCAAGAAAGCCTTTGCCGATGTGGCGCGTCGGGGGGCAGCGCCACAACGGCCTCCGGCGGCTGTCCGACCCACAAGCAGTGAGTCGGCAGCTACGCCATCTGCCCCCGCGGCGGTTGCAGCTAGCGCTGCTCCGCCAACCCAGCAGACGGGGCCATCGACCCCGAAGGTGGGCGCAGCCGAGGCTGCCCCAACCTCCGAGGCCCCTCCCAGCGCTGGCAACGGCCAGCGCAGCCAAATCCCTCAGGGAGCCCCATCGACCTCCGGGCTGGTGGGCGCAGGGGTCTTCCCTTCCAGGGCAGGACTCTCTCGGAAAACCTCTCGTTCGCAAGAGCGCTTGTCCGGCGTCTCACACGAGGCAATGGACACTACACCTGTCCTCAAGGCGCACCAAACGCCTAAGGAGCGTCGACACTCGCTCGAACGCTTCAGAAAGAGCAAAACCCCTATTACAGGGCCTCGAAAGGGCTCTGTAATCTAAGGCATCCCTTCCGTTTCCGTAAACACAGCACCAATTTACTTTAGATATGGATACACAAATCATTCAATGGAACATCAGAGGTCTCCTTAGAAACCTTGATGATTTGCAAGAACTCATCCACAAACATAATCCAAAAGTGCTGTGTTTACAGGAAACACACTTAAAATCCAAACACACAAACTTTCTCCGAATGTATGTTACGTTTCGCAAAGATCGCGATGATGCCGTCGCATCATCGGGTGGTGTGGCGATTGTCACTCATAAAAGTACAGCCTGTCAACCCTTACAGCTACGAACGCCCCTTGAAGCAGTGGCGGTGCGAGTTGTTCTGCTAAACAAAGTCATCACTATTTGCTCGCTCTACATACCCCCACATTACAAGTTAACTAAACATGAATTTCAGTCCTTCATAGATGAATTGCCAGAACCTTATATTGTTCTTGGCGATTTCAATGCACACAAATACCTGTGGGGCGACCCTCGTATAGATGCGCGAGGACGACTTGTTGAATAATTCCTTTTCTCTTCTGGTGCGTGCATTCTGAATAAGAAAGAACCCACATATTACTCTCTTGCCAACAAAACATTTTCTTCAATAGATCTTAGCCTAGTCTCGCCGTCACTACTGCCTGAACTCGAATGGGAAGTTACAAACAATCCTTACGGAAGCGACCACTTCCCCATACTGCTACGAACACCTAAAAAGAACGAATGTACACCACAGGCTCCTAAGTGGAAGATTGATACAGCTGACTGGGAGAAATTCCGAACTCTCAGTAGTATTTCATGGGATGACATGTCCTCGTTAGGAATTGATGCCTCTGTGGAATATTTTACAGCCTTCATAATAGATGCCGCAACTAAATGTATATCACAAGTAAATGGATTGGCATGCAAACGGCGTGTCCCGTGGTGGAACGACGACTGTAGGATCGCTCGTAAGAAACAAAACAAAGCGTGGGGGTTGCTACGCGCCTCCCCCACTGCAGAGAATCTTATCAATTTTAAAAAAGTAAAATCGCAAGGCAGGCGAACCCGCCGACAGGCCAGAAGAGAGAGTTGGCAGAAGTTTTTATCCGGTATCAACTCCTATACAGATGAGGCCAAAGCCTGGAACAGGGTTAATAGGATTAGAGGGCGGCAAACATATTCACTCCCTCTTGTAAACACACAGGGCGATACACTGCAAGACCAGGCAGACTCACTTGGGGAGTATTTTGAGAACGTGTCAAGTTCAACAAATTATTCGCAATCCTTCCTGAAATATAAACAAATAGAAGAATGCAAGCCACTCATCAGAAAATGTCGACAGAATGAGCCTTACAACCGTCCTTTTAGTATTGCCGAACTGAGAGCTGCCTTGAGCACATGCGGGAGCTCCGCACCGGGATCTGATCGAGTCATGTATGAAATGCTTAAAAACTTACACAATGATACGCAAGTTGCACTACTCACACTTTTCAACACCATCTGGGATGCAGGGTACCTTCCAACCGCGTGGAAGGAAGCCATTGTAGTCCCTGTTTTGAAACAAGGCAAAGACCCTTCCTCGGTGGCAAGTTACCGCCCGATAGCCCTCACAAGTTGCATTTGTAAGGTGTTCGAAAAAATGATAAATCGGCGACTCATTCATTTCCTTGAACAGAGCAAAATGCTTGATCCTTATCAGTGCGGTTTCCGAGAAGGGCGCTCCACAACCGACCATCTTGTACGTGTAGAAGCAAATATCCGGGTCGCATTTGTACACAAACAGTTTTTGTTATCCATATTCCTCGATATGGAGAAGGCGTACGATACAACGTGGCGTTACGGAATCTTAAGAGACTTGTCAGAAATGGGCATCCACAGGAATATGCTAAACCTAATAGAAAGCTATCTGTCCGATCGTACCTTCCGGGTAAAAGTCGGCAATGAACTTTCACGTCCATTTACGCAAGAAACGGGTGTTCCCCAAGGAGGCGTGCTCAGCTGCACGCTCTTCATCGTGAAGATGAACACGCTTCGCGCTTCATTACCACCGGCCATCTTTTACTCTGTCTACGTGGACGACATTCAGATAGCTTTCAAATCCTGTAACCTCGCAGTGTGCGAGAGACAGGTACAGCATGGCCTGAACAAAGTCTCAATGTGGGCAGACAAGAATGGATTAAAGATCAATCCTTACAAAAGCTCTTGCATTCTTTTTACAAGAAAGAGAGGAATGATCCCAGATCCTTGCTTAGAACTGGGTGGACAACAAATACCTGTAAACAAAGAGCACAAATTTCTAGGTGTTATACTTGACTACAGACTCACTTTCGTCCCCCACATCAAACATCTTAAAGAAAAATGTCTAAAAACGATGAACATAATGAAACTTCTATCCTAGACTACATGGGGTAGTGACAGGAAGTGTTTATGAAAACTCTATTAAAGCCTGATTCGTTCACGACTAGACTATGGTGCCGTGATTTATCACTCTGCCGCCCCGAGCGAGCTAAATATGCTAGACCCAGTCCACCATCTAGGAATTCGACTGGCCACTGGCGCTTTCAGAACGAGTCCCATACAAAGCTTATATGCAGAATCGAATGAGTGGTCACTTCATCTCCAGAGAACATACATCAGCCAAACATATTTTCTGAAAGTCCACTCTAATCCTCAACATCCGTGTTATACTACCGTTAACGAGATGACATATGCTACACTCTTTCATAATCGTCCCTCCGTAAGACAGCCTTTCTCGCTACGTGTGAGGGAGCTTAGTCATGAAATGCATGTCCCACTCCTCGAGCTTCGCCTAATGCATCCAGCCAAGCTGTTACCTCCTTGGGAGTGGCAGCTGATACAATGCGATATATCTTTCATGCAAGTTACAAAACACGCTCCAGAGATTGAAATACAAATGCATTTCCGGGAACTCCAGCACAAATACTCCTGCACGGAGTTCTACACAGACGCATCGAAGATACGTGAGGGGGTGTCCTATGCAGCCGTCGGTCCATCCTTCTCGGAAACCGATGTACTGCACCCGGAAACTAGTATCTTTACGGCTGAGGCCTACGCACTGCTGTCGGCCGTAAAGCATATAAATAAATCACAATTCCAGAAATCAGTTATATATACGGACTCCCTCAGTGTTGTGAAGGCCTTGATGTCTTTTTGTAATCACAAAAATCCAGTATTTAATGAACTCTACTCCGCACTGTGTAAAGCATATATATCCAACCAACATGTGATTATATGCTGGGTGCCTGGACATAGGGGCATCGAGGGAAACGTTCTAGCCGACCAGATGGCCACATCAACTTCATTGCATGCAGTTAATCCAACTGCTTCGGTCCCTGTCACAGACCTGAAGCCTTTCTTAAGAAGGAAACTACGAAACCACTGGCAACGCATGTGGGACAAAGAAATAAATAATAAACTGCATGTAATAAAGCCACAATTAGGTTTCTGGCCTCCTGTAACAAAATCCCGCCGGACAGATGTCCTATTCTGCCGTCTAAGAATAGGACACACTTTTGGCACACATAACTTTCTACTCACAGGAAACGAGCCTCCAACCTGTGGTAGATGCGGGGAGAGGCTGACCGTCCTCCACGTCCTACTGGAGTGTCGGGAAGCCAAATCTGAAAGAAACATTTTCTATTAGCATACCGGCAGCACATCCCCCTTCATCCTGTTATGTTACTTGGTCCAGAACCACTCTTTGACACCAACGCCGTCCTAGGTTTTTTGAAAGATGTTGTATTGCATGTTATTTGCCCCCACACGTTCGTAGCGCTTCCTCTCTTCAGAGGATGCCGCTGTGATAATTATTTTGAATAGCACATGCCTCCAGACCCTTGTGGTTCAAGGGCTCTGGCGAGGCAGTAGTGCTGTAAGCAATTTAACATCTCGCATATTTTAAACAATGCATCATTCTTCTACGATCGATTTTAATGTTCATATTATTCGTCATTAGTCATCGCCATAATTTTATAGCACGTAGATTTTACGCACTTTACAGCGACTATTTTTAGGCCACTTTACAGCCAAGTCACATCTTCCATAATACATCGTTAACACTACCACTTGTCATGGCGCTCTTTGGCCAAACCTGGCCCTTGCGCCATAAAACACCACACATCATCATCATCATTTGTTCCAGCTATCTGTTGTGTACCCGCCGTAATGGTATAGTGGCTTTCGTGTTGCACTGCTAAGCCCGAGGGCACAGGATCAAATCGCGGCCGTGTCGGCTGCATTTCGATGGGGACGAAATGCAAAAGCACCTGTGTACCGGTCATTGGGTGCACGTTACAGGACCCGTAGTAGTCAAAATTAATCTGGAGTTCCCCACTACAGCGTGCCTCATAATCATGATTTTGGCACATAAAACCCCAGAATTTAATTTTCATTTTTAAATCTGTTGTGCGTATTTACATGACCTGCTCAACTTTATTTTTTTCATTTAATCTCAACCAGAGTAATATCTCCTCTTGTTCATTCTCTAATCAATATACTGCTGTCTTTCTGTTAATGTTGTGCTTATCATTTTACTTTTCATCATCGATTTGTGGTCCTTAGTTTCTTTTGTAGCCTTTTTATTATAATAATTTCAGGACTTCAACTCTGCAGTTAAGTTGCAAAATACAGTAGCCCACCTTCCTTGCCTCTTCCCAACCATTAATGTACTTCCAGCATCACTTCTGAAGATCTCTGCTTCCTTATGAGAAAAAGCCTTTGCACTTGTTGCAATAGTGTTTGATGGCCTCTTTGTTCATCATTGGTTTGTCATCACTGCATAATCGCCATCCTTAAGGGGTCCTGTACCATCTTTGTTTAGGTCGAGAAATGCGTTTGACTTTAAAAAAGACTGTTTCAAAAATACTTTGCGGCAAAAAGTTCTTTAATGCATTTGCATAAGTGGAGTTATTGGCACTCAAAGATTGCCTGTGATCCCCTTTGTGGTGCTCCTGTTCCTTCTTCAGTGCCTTGCATTGCGAAGGCTATGGTGAAGCATGGTGATGCCCACGACGCGTTGCCTACCGAACATCTCTGTAGCATGCAGTTCTAATTTTATTTTGGATGTTCACATAATAGACCGTTTTAGTTTAGCGTACGTTATACCATTGCATACGCTAAAATATAGTGGGTCGCCACTGCGCATGTGCGGAACGCTAAACCATCCATAGCGTATAGTGTACGCACGCTATTTCTCAGATTTAGCATTAGCATCTTTGCATAGTTTGCGGAGTTTGCATGAAACATGGCAGTGGTCCCGGCTGCCCGCTTCAACTCGAATTTGGTTTTGCTTTTGTAAAATGCACTTCGTTCGTAGAAAATTACTGTGTAAACGGCTTTCGCTTAGTCTCAGGCCGCTTCGACAACAGAGTATTATGGATAACCTTGTGGTGTTCTTGAGATCGCTTCTCATTTCGAACGAGTCAAAGCCTAACGAAAGAAACATTCGAGATGTCAGCGCCACCTATCGCTACAGTCGGGAGATGGCCACAACGATGGCATATGGCCTCTGAGATCCGAAGATCTCGCAGGCCAACTAAAACTAAAAAATGTGCGCTGCTTAGTGTACGCTATACTATAGTGTATAGCATACGCTATAGTTGCGTACGCTAAACTAAAGCTGTCTAATGCCACTACCTCCAATTTTGGCGCTTACAATGCACCATACTCAGAGGCTATCCCTCAGCTTACGTTTGAGTTCACAGTGTCTCATCACTTTGCTATGCTACAGTGTAGTAGATAGCTACGCACAGCTGTTCTCGCACCAAGTGACATGAGTAGCATATTTCTTTTGCACTTATCTCTATGGCAGTCACACAATTCCTGAGGCTCAAATAAATTTCATCTTCATGTTTGCTTGTGCGAGTACGTCGGCAGTGTGCACATTGGCTAAGCAATGGATGCTACACTCTGGACTCATGTTGAAAGGATTCCTAACGTAACAAGCTTCGACCATGATGGAGACACACCTCTAGGGTGTGCAACTTTGAGGGTGTCAGATGTTGGCGCTCGGGCCTTGAGTCATCTCACCTATAGATACAAATCAGAGCACACTGTTGTCTTTAGCGAGCTGCAGGAGTTCAGTGAGCGGGCTCATTGTGGCACCCCAGGGTGACCATGGTATCTATGCTACGCTGCAGACCGAGCTACATGCAACTGCAGTTGCTGACTATGTGCATGACAAGGCTGGAGTGCGCGTTCATGCTTACGGGCTTCAGTCTGGCCATGGTATGTGGTGCGGACCAGCTTTGTCCTGTACCAGCTTGACCAGTAGATAGTAGCCACGTCCAAACTGAGCATATTGCACAATAGCTCAATATGAAGAGAAGTCTGCCAAGGTGTCTAGCCAAGAGGGATCAGAAGTGAGCGCCCGCTAGCAAGCATATGTCTGGTCTGACCTTTAGTTTTGTTTAGTTCGAGGCTTGTTGAGTATTCAAAACTAATAGAAATTAACGAGACCCAATGGTTACGACAATGATAAGCAGTGTGGCTAAAGTTTCATTCCTACGCGGGCGGGCTCAGTTGAACTTTAGCAGACGATACTTGGTGATAGTACGATAGTCATACTTCCGGAACTATGTAATTCCTACTGAAATTTTAAATGCAGATTTTTGCTTACTTAGCATGTTTGTTAAGCTATGTCAATATATATACACAGTAACACTAGATAGAAGGGTACTGATCGAAACACCCTTCTTAACTGACGTCAGCTATTGGCCAATAGCAGCCACATGTGGAAATCTGCTGTACGTATGATGAAATATACCAGCCTAAAAAGAGTGAGGAGAAGGCGTCTGTTGAAAAAAGTGTGTTTGAGAAAAATGTGACTTCGTACTCGGCGTGCGAGCTCCAGACACTGCGCACGGCGGCAATATTTGGCTGAAATGTTCAGAGCAGTGTATGCTATCTGCAGACTGTGTTTCATCAAGCCCAAGGGTGGTTCATAACCACTTTCTGCTCCTCTGGTGGTGCATAAGTGCACTGTCAGAAGCATTTTTTCAAATGTCAAAACAAAATACTATGTAATTTCGGGCAGGAGAATAGGCCGAGTGGTTGGTAACTTACAACCTTTATTCCCATCCAGTGGCTTGTGCAGTGTGAGAAGTGTGGACTTCATCATTGTTATGCAGGAGCAAAATTTTTCGAAGAAATTTTTCTTAGTGCTTATCTTTCATAGCTTTGCGCAACTGATGTGGCAGTTGGGTATAACAGGCACCTGTTATTACAGTTCGGGGTGGTACATAACCAGTCAGCAGGACACCATCTTCATCTCCTAAAATTGTCACCATGACATTTCTAGCAGTGGGTTGCACTCTACCTTCAGTCTGTGGCATCATACTTTGGCTCATGATAAACACCCCATGTCCTTTACATTATCATATAGATAATTGCCATTCATGTGTTCATGAATTTCATGATTCATGAAACATTTTTGCTCTTTTATGGAGTTCCTTATTGTGACCATGGGCCCCCATGACTGCTTGGCCTAGATGAATGTGTTCATTTGCAGAAACATTAGAGCTCCCAAGTGACTAAGTTCTAATAGTAAATTCTTGTTGCCTTGTAAGACATAAAATGCTAGTCTAGTTGTCTATTTTTTTTTTCTATATTAGCTTTTACATCTACCTTTGGACTCGGCCAATTCAAAGCCTCAATTATTTGTTACAAACCATCTCCAGCTGTGCTTAACAGGACAGTATCATCTGCAGTAATGTGATTGCTGCAACAAACTGTGCCCAAGGGGGAAACCTGCTATATCCTGCTATGTTTGGGCAAAAAGTGCATGATTTGCACTGAGTGTGCACCAAAACTTCGTTTTAGCGCTCTCTCAGAGAAAGAGAAGACTGCAAACTCTCAAAATTTGTCATCACCCCAGTATTCTAGAACGTCCCTCCACTCAAATCTGCACCTCGACTGAAGAAAGCTGATGGCAGTGCCATTCCTCAACAGAAGTTGTCACTGCGCTTCATCATCATCGTCGTCGTCGTCGTCGTCATCATCATCATCATCATCATCATCATCATCATCATCATCATCATCAGCCTGGTTACGCCCACTGCAGGGCAAAGGCCTCTCCCATACTTCTCCAACTACCCCGGTCATGTACTAATTGTGGCCATATTGTCTCTGCAAATTTCTTAATCTCATCTGCCCACTTAACTTTCTGCTGTCCCCTGCTACGCTTCCCTTGCCTTGGAATCCAGTCCGTAACCCTCAATGACCATCGGTTGTCTTCCCTCCTCATTACATGTCCTGCCCATGCCCATTTCGTTTTCTTGATTTCAACTAAGATATCATTAACTTGCGTTTGTTCCCTCACCCAATCTGCTCTTTTCTTATCCCTTAACGTTACACCTATCATTCTTCTTTCCATAGCTCGTTGCGTCGTCCTCAATTTAAGTAGAACCCTTTTCGTAAGCCTCCAGGTTTCTGCCCCGTACGTGAGTACTGGTAAGACACAGCTGTAATATACTTTTCTCTTGAGGGATAATGGCACTCTGCTGTTCATGATCTGAGAATGCCTGCCAAACGCAGCCCAGCCCGTTCTTATTCTTCTGATTATTTAAGTCTCATGATCCAGATCCGTAGTCACTACGTGTCCTAAGTAGATGTATTCCCTTACCACTTCCAGTGCCTCACTACCTATCGTAAACTGCTGTTCTCTTCCGAGACTGTTAAACATTACTTTAGTTTTCTGCAGATTAATTTTTAGACTGACCCTTCTGTTTTGCCTCTCCAGGTCAGTGAGCATGCATTGCAGTTGGTCCCCTGAGTTACTAAGCAAGGCAGTATCATCAGCGAATCACAAGTTACTTAGGTATTCTCCATGAACTTTTATCCCCAATTCTTCCCAATCCAGGTCTCTGAATACCTCCTGTAAACATGCTGTGAATAGCATTGGAGCGATTGTATCTCCCTGCCTGACGCCTTTCTTTATTGGGATTTTGTTGCTTTCTTTATGTAGGACTACGGTGGCTGTGGAGCCACTGTAGATATCTTTCAGTATATTTACATATGGCTCGTCTACACCCTGATTCCGTAATGCCTCCATGACTGCTGAGGTTTCGACTGAATCAAACACTTTCTCGTAATCAATGAAAGATATATATAAGGGTTGGTTATATTCCGCACATTTCTCTATCACCTGATTGATAGTGTGAATATGGTCTATCGTTGAGTAGCCTTTACGGAATCCTGCCTGGTCCTTTGGTTGACAGAAGTCAAACGTGTTCCTGATTCTATTTGCGTTCACCTTAGTAAATACTTTGTAGGCAACGGACAGTAAGCTGATCGGTCTATAATTTTTCAAGTCCTTGGCGTCCCCTTTCTTATGGATTAGGATTATGTTAGCGTTCTTCCAAAATTCCGGTATGCTCGAAGTCATGAAGCATTGCGTATAGAGGGTGGCCAGTTTTTCTAGAACAATCTGCCCACTATCGTTCAACAAATCTGCTGTTACCTGATCCTCTCCAGCTGCCTTTCCCCTTTGCATAGCTCCCAAGGCTTTCTTTACTTCTTCCGGCATTACTTGTGGGATTTCAAATTCCTCTACACTATTCTCTCTTCCATTGTCGTCGTGGGTGCCACTGGTACTATATAAATCTTTATAGAACTCCTCAGCCACTTTAACTCTCTCATCCATATTAGTAATGATATTGCCGGCTTTGTCTCTTAACGCATACATCTGATTCTTGCCAATTCCTAGTTTCTTCTTCACTGCTTTTAGGCTTCCTCTGTTCCTGAGAGCATGTTCAATTCTATCCATAATATACTTCCTTATGTCAGCTACCTTATGCTTGTTGATTAACTTGGAAAGTTCTGCCAGTTCTATTCTAGCTGTAGGGTTAAAGGCCTTCATACATTGGCGATCTTTCGTCTCCTGTGATAGCGTACTGGCATCCTGTCTAACGGAGTTACCACCGACTTCTATTGCACACTCCTTAATGATGCCCATAAGATTGTCGTTCATATCTTCAACACTAAAGTCCTCTTCCTGAGTTAAAGCTGAATACCTGTTGTGTAGCTTGATCCGGAATTCCTCTATTTTTCCTCTTACCGCTACCTCATTGATCGGCTTCTTATGTACCAGTTTTTTCCGTTTTCTCCTCAAATCTAGGCTAATTCAAGTTCTTACCATCCTATGGTCACTGCAGCACACTTTGCTGAGCACGTCCACATCTTGTATGATGCCAGGGTTAGTGCAGAGTATAAAGTCTATTTGATTTCTAGTCTCGCCATTCGGGCTCCTCCACGTCCACTTGCGTCTATCCCGCTTGCGGAAGAAGGTATTCATTATCCGCATATTATTCTGTTCTGCAAACTCTACTAATAACTCTCCCCTGCTATTCCTATAGCCTATGCCATATTCCCCCACTGACTTGTCTCCAGCCTGCTTCTTGCCTACCCTGGCATTGAAGTCGCCCATCAGTATAGAGTATTTTGTTTCGACTTCACCCATCGCCGATTCCACGTCTTCATAGAAGCTTTCGACTTCCTGGTCATCATGACTGGATGTAGGGGCGTAGACCTGTACGACCTTCAATTTGTACCTCTTATTAAGGTTCACAACAAGACCTGCCACCCTCTCGTTGATGCTATAGAATTCCTGTATGTTACCAGCTATATCCTTATCAGGAATCCGACTCCTAGTTCTTGTCTCTCCGCTAAGCCCCAGTAGCACAGGACGTGCCCGCTTTTTAGCACTGTATATGCTTCTTTTGTCTTCCTAACTTCACTGAGCCCTATTATATCCCATTTACTGCCCTCTAATTCCTCCAATAGCACTGCTAGACTCGCCTCACTAGGTAACATTCTAGCGTTAAACGTTGCCAGGTTCAGATTCCAATGGCGGCCTGTCCGGAGCCAGGGATTCTTAGCACCCTCTGCTGCGTCGCAGGTCTGATCGCCGCCGTGGTCAGTTGCTTCGCAGCTGCTAAGGACTGAGGGCCGGGGTTTGATTGTTGTATTCATATAGGAGGTTGTGGCCAAGTACTGCACCAGGGTGGCCAATCCTGCTCTGGTGAGGGAGTGCGTTACCGGTTCTGGTCACTGGGATCAGGCCGCACTCCAGGCCTGCTTATGCAATTCTATCAACACGCGGATTTTTTTTAATCTGGTGGAATATTGCGCGGCACCGGGATTCGAACCACGGTCCTCTTGCACGCGAGGCAGATGCTCTACCTCTACGCTACCGCTGCACCTCGTTGGACTTCATTAACACTCCACTGCAATTCTTCAGAAGCATCGCGCATTCTTCAGCTGAGGGGTGTGGAGCTGTGGTCAACTCAATGGAGCGGGGCAGGAGCTTTGAGTTGAAGATCGTTTGAGAATACAGGAGTCAGTCTCCCACTGCTGTAGTGCAATTTGGAGGGGTCGTGAGAGCCGGCAGAAGAGTGTTCCAAAGTTAAAAATCTCTGAAGGCCAGTGCCTACGTACTGAACAAACAACAATATTGGATTAGACCATTAGTGATAGCTAGCAGATCGAACTAAGCCTTCATAGCATTCGTAAAGGTGCTGCACCATGATGAGCAAGCAAAACCACAGTTGTCACTGCTTGAATGAATGCAGTTTACCGTAGACGTTGTGGGGTTCTCACCCGTGATCTTGGGACAAAGGAACGACAACACAGTAGTGCAAACAATCACAAGGGCATTTATTGCACCTTTCATAGATCAATGCCTGCTAGCCGAGTTGCTATCCACAAAACATGCCGATGGGCACGCGACAAATCTATAAGTCTGACTCACCGCGACCGGATAGCGAGCGAATATGTTTGCCCCATGCTGGATCCCAACGCCTGGTCGTTCGCACGTACGGTCACGTGAACGGTGGCGCGTCTAAAGGAGGCCACTTGAGACGGTCTCGCGGAAGCCTGGACCGGCGCACGCGCGGCACGTCCGTGCTGCTTTCCGTTCCCGAACCAAAGAGGAAGCGTGTTCTCCCCTGCGCCCCCAAGTAACCCTGCCGTGAGGCGGCATCAGCAGCGCAACACTCGCGCCATCTCTCGCACTACGCTTCAACCACTCCGACCGCCGCGGGCGGCAGGCCACGCGGCGAAGCCGCACTGCAGGAGACGGGAGCTATGCGGGAAAACAAGATATCAGGGGACGCGTTAGAGTCGCGCATCCCCACATCGTAAGTCTAATTACCATTCACACCACATTTGAAAGATACCATTGCCCATCAAATTGCAGCTGGGAAGACATGTGCTTTAATATACCTCATCTTGCAAACGGCGAGGCCAACATTGAGACGCATGCTTGTTTGCAAACTGCATCGCTGTTCACCTCGCCGCGTCAGAGCGTGCATGGAACATTTGCTCATGCACAAATGGCTTGCAGCACATGAAAACGTGCAAGCTCTCCCAAAAGCTTCACATATTGACACCAATGCATGCAATTCGTCATTAACTCCTTCCTTACCAGGCCTATAGAAATAAATCAATTTGATTTTCTTTGTATTGTTAAATATTTCTAATGGAATTCTTCTACTACCAGTGCCATGCACCACCTGAAACGACGACTGAGCATTTGGTCAGATTTGACTAATTTTGGCAGATTGAAGAGTCCAGAAAAATAAAACTGCAATGGGAGGTGTAGTCGAAACAAGCATCCAGTACTCCTGGCACTTCCTCAATAAAACAACACAATATTTTTGCTATGGTCGAGTCTGCAGCATAATTTTTAAATGACTGCAGCAGTGAAGACATCGAGGCTTTTGTAAGGTTGTCAAATTTTCCAATGCGACGTCTAGACTGTTTTTAGCAATGTCTCAAACAACGGTAGATGCTCATGAGTGTGTGTTTGTTATTTCTATAATTGTGTTCAACCAATATCAAGTGCCACTTAATTTTTCCCACCATGGGTTGCTTTTATTCATCAGAGTTTTGGCAACGTGTAGTCAAATCCCAATTAGCAATCCTCCCTGGTGTGTGAGGTTTTCATGCACAGAAGAACACACAGTCAATTTCAGACCAATCTTCCACCAAAGCTTGGCTAGCATTTTGAACACTGCCTGTGCAAGTGCCCTTATTCATTGCTGTACAATATTGTGAAACACTCCACATTGCTGTGCAGTAATGTACAGGAACTGAAGAAAGCACATGGAGACTTTGGCGCCAGTTGAAAGCTTGCTTGCACAGAAAAGGCGATCGAATGCAATACTAATCAAGTATGAGAAGGCTTCTACATGCTCCCTCACCTGACAACCATTGCTTTGCAAGCCCTAAAGAACGCAGTAAAAAACTAATCAGGTGTCTCTTGCAGTGAGTAAAAACAAATGCTCCCTGCACAATAGGAACTTACAACTTAGCTGTTTTCACATTTGTGCAGTTATTGCTTTCCTGCATAGCATGGGCATCTCTATGGCTACTATTGACACAACAAATCTGCGTTAAAATTTTTTTCGTTTTCGGTCGTACAAAAGTAGAACCAGGCGCATATTTTGTATGCCATATTTTTTCGCGTATAGCCCGCACTAAGAATTTAAATACTTTAGCATTAAAATCGTGGTGTGGGTTATATGCGAATTTCGCTTTGTGGCAGCGCGGCACATGCTCCCAGGAAGCCACATCTCAGGACAAGGCTCTCTGCCATTCAAAGTTGCGTAACCTTCTAGGGAAACCCGCCTGCTCCCCACCCCTGCTTGTTGAAGCTCCCTTCCCTCCTTCATGGTTGCTCATTCGCCTCCTCTTTACGAGTCGCCATTTTGCATTTAGTAGGTAGTGTATGGTGCACGTGGCTCTGGCAAACTCGAACGCCACCCATTCCCACAGCCCTCTCTCTGTCTGCGTGAAGCGTTGTGCAATACGGTGGTGAGCCAAATCACTGTTGGGATTTTCAGCTTGGTCACGTTTGCACCATTACTGTTGCCCATGCGAGGGCTACTCCATCTGCGCTGTCATGCTCTGTCATGTCAATGCTAGCTGCAAAGTGATCCGATTCATGTCACACATCACATGACTGATTTGTCCACGATGACATCCGTCATGTAAATTCAGCTTTATCGGAATTGCCGAAGAACGGGGGAATATAGCCACTGGCCGAAGAAACGGCGTGGACGAGTCATGCATCCGCAAATGGAGAATGCTTTTGCAAAGGTTTGAGCGTCGTTGTATGCAGTTATGAAGGCGAAAGCCTTTAATGGCTCATGCTCGCAGCCACGGCGGCGTCCGTTTGAAGAGCATGTCACACTCTGCTAGGGGGCGCTCGTGACGTCATCGGAGTGGCGCTCGTACTGCGCATGTGCCCAGTAGATGGCGCCACCCTCGTGCTCCAAAATTGCGTCGGCAGACTCTCTTCGCTAGCCGAGTCAGTCGGATGTCTCCGAAGCGTGCTAAGGCGAAAGCCTTTAATGGCTCATGCTCACAGCCATGGTGCATCCGTTTGCAGAACATGTCACACTCTGCTAGGGAGCACTTGTGACGTCATTGGAGTGGCTTCACCGGTCACGAGCGTCAAGAAGACATCTTTCCCAGCGACAACTTTGAACCAGAGATGAGATTCACAGAAGAACAAGTACCAGTCGGATCAGCCAAAAGAACAAGTACCAGTCGAATCAGCCAATAAATGATTTAATCAACATCACAGTGCATTTTAATCAAACAGAGTAGTTCAGACAACAGCAACAGAGGCAGTCATAGAAAGGCTTTCGCCTACCGCAGTTTAGCTCAGCAAAGTAACCATACATTTGTTCCACAGATTATATGTGTGGATCTTATTTGTTTTTTTTTGGGGGGGGGGGGGGGGGGGCTGTTGTATTTGGTGGTGTGAGTTATACACGGTGGGTGGTTGGTTATACATGAAAATGTATGGTATTTCAGATTTTATTTACTCTCGGTATTTATACTAAAAATAGCAACTAATAACTTTCAGTTGTGTTCCTTGAGGTGCTTCTTTGAAGTTTCGAATAAGAATTCCCCAAACTGTCTTAGCAATTATCACTGCTTTACATGCATTCCAAACGCCAGTGGTCAGGCTATAATTTTATGTATCACAGTATATGTTGTGATTACTACATCTTGAAATAAAATCTTAAAACATAGAAGCACTGAAAGTGAGCATATTTCTAGTGGTAACTAAACAGTTAAAGAACGCCACAAATTTGACTTTAGAATGCGATGACTGTTGTGTCCACTGTGCAAGCCTAAGATTGATGGCAGTTGTACAGCAGTTGACAGAAGAAAAAATATTTTGGTTTCCTGTGAAAAATTACCTAAATTTGTAACCTATTAGTTGCTGTAGTTTTTTTGATAATGTCAAACAGGGTTGCCACACTGTTGTAGCCAGAGGGACAGAGATTAATAACATTTTGTTTATTGTTATTTTGTATAGTGTTGTAAAGCTCCATTTTCCACTTTGTTCATGTCATCGTTCTCACTATTGCATACATTTCTGAGTTTGTGTCCAAGTGGATATGATTGCTTTTTCTTCCTCCTCTTTTTCTTTGATCTCCTGTGATCTCCGGTGAAGCTGTAGTAGCATGCCAAGCCTTTTGCTTGGCTAACCTATCCATTTATAGTTAAAATTTCTCACACCAAATTGCACGTATTTTCACGTACTGGTTGATATAAACAGTTTCCTTGCGATACATTTTTGGAATGCGCAAGTTGTGTGCATAATGGGCAGCCTATGTAGTGTGAATAATGTAAGATGGCAGTGCGTGTTCAAGAGACTATACTCCGTTTCATACATCAGGTGCAACGCTGTGGAAGCTGCGCAAGTAGTGCGGTCTCCAAACTTTATCAATCCGCGTGTTCCGTCGCTGGGCACCAGCGGCATTTGCTTGCGCGAGCATCCACGTGAGGCTGCTGTGACGGGATGCAAACAAAAAACAACAAAAAGCAAGTTGATATAAAACAATGTGTTAGCAGCCGAATGAGTGCATGGTTTCTCTGCTTCTAAGGGTAAATTCTTGTTTTCGTTTAGAACTTGCCTTATATAAAAAACATTTTCACAAAAATCAGTCAGAAGACACCGAACCATTTCTAAATGCGAAAGCAGCCACTGCAAAAAGTATCTCTAGCCTCCACAGTGTTGCACCTGATGTATGAAACGGAGTATAGTTCCATAGGCTAGCTGTCGGGCATAGCGCAGTGTTACCTCCCTGAGCAGTTCAGTTCATAGGACTGAAAGTGCAAAATATATCTTTTTTATTCACTATATACTGCATTTGCATGTATTTATTTTGTGAAGAAATCCGCTTGTATTTTACACAAAGCCCACATGAAGTTAGTTTTGTTAAAGCGTACAAATGGTAAACAGTCCTGGCCATGTTGGATGAGCTCCTATGAGACTGCACATGAACAGAGGCAGCTACGAGAGTGGGGCGATAAATGATGCGTGATTTTCTTAAGTGAATGCATCTATGGCCGGCAAAGCAGTCGAATACTATGCTAGTCAGCAATTTTGATGTGATCACATGGGTATAAATGAAAGTGTCTTTCACTTTGCTTGTGAATTGCTATCGCAGCTGCCTCACATTGAATCAAAACGAAACTATAGATGCCCAGCGTCTGGCACAAGTATCTCGTAGACAGGGTGACATGCATGCCACAAAATAAAATAAAAAAGAAGAAGAAACAAAAGAACCCGCAAAACCGTATTGCAACGTTTTTTTTTTTTTTCATATAAGCTCTGGTTTGGCTGGACGTTAGGTGTGCTTTTCACTTGTATTTTCACAATTTGCAGATATCTCCTATAACAGGGCTTTACTTGATTAGTTGGTGTGCAACCAAATATCTCCAAATCGACAAATGTTTATGCCGTGGAATAATCAGAATATGAGAATATAGGGGAACTTCAAACTATTTTTGTAACTGTATGATTTGCAGCTTGTGTACGTTGGTAGTATGGACATAGGAAGTGTGAATTTTTCAATAAATGTAAACACATAGCACTGCGAGAATACTTCACCAAGCGGAGAAAAAAGTAGTCTTTCAAATATGATGACATTAGAGAAAATAAAAACAATGACAGGTCTTGTATGATAGAAGTTGTTTAACTTGAGGCTTAATTAACCGATGCATTTGCATTATGCCGTATAACAAATGCATGTTTATGTTTTTTTCTAAATGATGATCAGAGCTGTACGTTTAGTATGTTTAAAATTTTGGGGTATTGTGTGCCAAAACCATGATCTGATTATGAGGCACGCTGTAGTGGGAGGCTTAAAAGTAATTTTTAAGCAGTGCAATGCTTATAACCACTGGGCTACCATAGTGGGCATGTGGTGCATTTAATATAAGTGTTAGACAGAAGGTGAAATTCATCAAAAATTCCGCTCGCCACAGTGGCATAGTGCCTGTATAATTCACTCACTTACAGTATCAAACCTCGGCTGTGGCAACCAGGTTCCAGCATGTGTGGAACCCATAAACACTCGTGGACTTAAACGAAATGCACGTTAAAGAAATTGAGAAATTCCCATTACCGTATTACCTTCCATTACTGCAATCTTCATGTTCACAGAATACTGCAAGGAACCATGAGCATAAGGATTCCGTCCATTTACCAACTGATAAGCAACAGTCAGACTTCCCCACACACTTGCACCACCTAGCTAGTACTGAAAGCACGAACGTCAGGAAGATTGAGTTCACTAGTAAAAGGAATGCCTCTTAAATTTATGCAGTGTGCACTCCCAGTACCAAAGCAAGGCTTGCTTTTTGTCTTGGGACATTGCAGCATCGAGGAAAGCCTCCTTGAAAATCATACTAATGTAAATTGCATTGGGAAAGTGTTTTTTTACGTTTGGAGGCTTGATACCACAGGATTGAAGAAACCTAGGACTATTCGCAAGAAAATGAAGAGCAACAAGTAAATTTCATTCTCTGGGATATCCTAGATAGCATATGCGTGCGCATGTGCATACACATATTCTCGTTGGAGAGCATGGCACTACTGCTATAGTTGGACTAAACATCTGCATGCAAAAATGTTTGTCTGGTAACTGCCCCAAAAGGGTGATTTGCAGCTCTAAAGTGAGGTTTTAGCTGTTCCAAAAGGTGCTCCAAAGTGGCTTGGACCAATGGCATCACTGCATCTGTAAGCTGCAGGTTTCTAGGGGCAGTACCCGGCAACCTTCAGACATGTAGTATGTCACTATGACCTAAATGAGTACTGGATGAATAAGCATTAACAAAAATCATGCTGGGAATATAGAGCAGGTGAGACTACAGCTTAAGAATGTATGTTTTAAATTAATGAGGTTCTTGTACCTTCACAGATACAAGTTTGTGTTTTGCTGAGGCCAATGATGAATGCATTCTATGCATGCTTATGGGTATGCTCAGGAGCATGCCGATTCCAATGATCACCTTCATTTTCATGTTGCAGGATGAGGAGATGATTCGGAACATGATTGCAGTAAAGGAGTTTCAGCCAGGAGAGTACTTGAGCAAGGAGGATTCGGGCGAGCCAGCTTCCCTCTTCTTCATTCTTTCGGGATATGTGGCCGTCTCCCAGAAGACATCTGCCAAGGACACTGATGTGCGTGTTAAGAGGCTGTATGAGCTCTTTTTCCATTTCTCAAGTTTCAGTGCACAATTACGATATTGACCATATTTACTCGCATAATGAACACACTTGCGTAATGAATGCACCCCCCCCCCCACTTTTTTTAGTGAAGAAGTGAGTTGTTTTCTTTTAGACACATAATGATTGTACCCCAAACTTGCCGCTGTAAAGTAGGAAACACACGGTACGCTTCGGCATCTGACGTGCTGTACGGCAGCCAGATCTTGGGTGTTTTGCCATTTCGTAGCGCTGGACTGGTTGCCTGCACGAATCTTTAGGTGTCTGATCTGGTGCTATGGCGCAGCAAAGTGCCTCGGATCTGGCTGCCATTCTGGCACATCGGATGCTGTATTGGACGTCAAATCGTACCGTGTGTCTCCAATTATTGGTTAGAGGTGGCCGCAGAAAAAAAAAATTGCTCAAAATTTTATCGCACATAATGAACGCACCTCCAACCTTGCGAAAATTTTTTCAGTAAAGAAGTACATTCATCATATGAGTAAATACACTACTTGTATGATGAGCGCACTTTTTCTCCCAAAGAAACTAAAGCAAAGTTGGGGGTGCATTTAATATGTGGGATAAATTTTATGAGAACTTTTTCAAAAAAACAATAATTGAAGAGTAAGATGTTAATGACTAAAAGAAGTGATTAGGTAGCTTAGCTTTCCAGTAAATATACATGACCACTATTTGCAAGCAGTGAAAGCTTTTTTGCAAAGTGACATCTTTCCAGTATTCTGCTCCCGGAAGGCTTGATACGCCTGATTCATAGAGAGCAACGTGTCGTGCTGCTTCCCAGTAGTACACACAAACTTCGTCCACACAGAAATGCATTCCAGCAGCGCGATTCCCATTGGTCCATCTCCCACAGCAAAACACATGACAGGCAGAAAAGTGAGCAACAAACAACGCTGCCTTTGAAAGGTTGCCTTTGAAGTAGCAAAAAATGAGAACCCACGCACTGTTGGAATCTGTGTAAGTGAAACTTTGATGAGCTATAGCCACACAAAATGACATAGCACAATAAAAAACACGTAGTGGATTTATGGAACAAAGGCATCCTGTAACAGTCATCATCCATGGTGACGTACTTTGCAAAGCAAAAGTAAGTTTTATTTAGGGGCGATATTCTCAAGCGATAACTTTCAGTGATACTGCAGTCGATCCTGGGTATATCAAACTCGGATATATTGAATTATTGTCTATATTGAATAGTTGTAAAATCATCTTGGAAATATCATGCAGAAGTATAACAATGTCCTACGTGTTTATCGAGCTTCGGTTCACTGCCACATTTGATACATTGAAGACTGTGATGCACCGCACCCCTGCAAGTACACTTCTACTGACGAAGACACAATCACTCTCGCGTCATCAGAATATTTATGTCCCAACACTACCAAGGCGTTAAGAGGGGGCGTAGCAATGAAAACTTTTTTTAATTATGGGAATAAATTGATGAAATTTGGTATGTAGGTGTGATTTGTTATGCTAATATCATTACTGAAATCAGTTTTGTGCTATCTGTAATAGTTTTCGAGTTATGACACTAAACAGCCTCTAATGGTCATCCCCAAATTAATTAATTACACATAAGTTCGCCAAGATTTTCACATCAGTATGTTCATGAAGGCCTTTTCTGTGCAGTAACGGTATTGGTTTATTTTTAACACGATAGCGTTCAGGGCCCCGTGTCGCAGAAAATTCGATGTCGACGTCGGCATCCCGCATCGGCGTCCAACGTTGGACATCGTTTCGACAAAATTATTTTTGAACCACCCGTACCGAGGCTCTCCATGTGGCGCAAGAAAGTTACTGAAATAATTGAATTTCTCAAGCTAAACTACGTAGAAAAATCGTAAAGTACGACTTACAACCTACAGACATGATAGCTCATCATAACTGAGAGCTGGGCAAGTAGGTGTGGTTCCATCGTAACGAAAAAGTGCGCGAAAAAGACGTGGACAAGAAAGCTCCCATGTTTGTCACTTCTCTCTTTCTCGTCTACCTCTTTTTCACACACTTTTTCGTTCATATCAGACATGATAGCGTTGAATTTTAATTTGACTATACGAGAAAACATAATTCTGTTACACAAAAGCTCAAATAAACCCCTTTGCCAACGTTTCTACCATTCATAGAATAGACCGGCCAAGGCATCCGTCATTTGCGCATGCCGGCACCCGATGGTCTTGGGGGCCATGGGGTGGTGTGCCCGGTTCCTTGCAATACCTCTAGATGGCGCTCGCCTCGGCTGCATCGCGGCCCACACAAGAGGCCACGTTTCTACCAGAAAGCCTGCCTTCATGTATAGCGTTCGCAGCCAGCGTTTCCGTAAACGTTACGGTTACGTAGGCTGCAGTTGCCGGGAAGCGTGAGAAGCAGTCGAGAATCTTTGAATGCTATCGCGTTCCGCTCTTAATAGCGAAGCTGAAGCGTCCTCCAAATTTTTTAAATGCCGATTGAGCATACATTTTTTTTTTAACTTTCCTGTGCATCTTGAAACTGTAAAAGTGCACAAAGACGAGAAACGAAGAGAGTGGACAGGACAAAGCACTTACTCACAGCTGAAAAATTTTATTGAAAGGAAACGAATATATGCACACAAAAGTGGAGTAGGATGGCTGAGCATGCGTTACAAGGCACTCGTGTTAAATAATTTGAAAGGCAACATTAAAAGTAAAATGCATGTAGTAAAAAAAATTCTGTCAAGAAATTTGAATTCCCTATCATGTAGCAAAACTTAGGGGTGGCTGACGTAGTTATCTCCTTTTTTCTTTATGTGGAAGGCCTCTGCCATTTCACGGGTTAACTGGCTAGTGCTTTTGAAGATAATCTGAGTATCTTCGAAGACAGGATAACAGCCGCAGTCCCTACAGTGGGCGGCTAGATGGGTCGTTCCTGATGAATTATATGCTGCCTGGTGCTCTCTTAGCCTCACTTTGATGCAATGCCGAGACTGGCCTATGTAAGCTTTACCACACTTAAACGGGATCATATATACTATGCCCATCGCACAATCTACAAATTTTTTGGTATGTTTAATATTGCACCGTGATGGCTTCCTGCGAATATGCAAACAAATTGTTTGAAGTTTGTTTTTCGCTGAAAAAAGAATGTGTTACAGTATATTTCCTATGCATATTGTCTTACTAACAATTTTTGCAAAAAAAGAAAAGCATTTTAATTGTTTTTATGAAGTGCACATAAAAATAGCTTTATTGCACTCTTCATTGTTTCAGGATCTAAGGGCAAAAGACCATGATTTTGTGTTCATTTGTTGTGAAATGGCACTGGGATGACTAAAAGCAACTGCACAAAAAATGAAAGCCGAGAAAACAGAGCTCAAAGTTTCAGTTGTTGTAAACATTTAAATGTTTAGTTTGAGCACTTAAAACCCACCTGGCAGGTAGTCATTTGTCTGTGAGGACACATTTTCTTTGCATTTTGATGTAGTTTTTCGCTTCTTTGCAGCAGTTTCATGCACCTTAATAGCCTTTTTGATGCGTTGTGCATACATGCGTCGTGGAGAGGTGGATGACAGTGCATTCAAAACGTCTGCTCTTGTCTGCTCTCATTGCGCAACCTCTTCATGAGAGTTCTGCTCTCGCTGATGTCATGTAGCTGTCATGACCACACGCGGACGCACCGTCACCATAGCCCACAGTCGCTTCGTCTGTACCGCACGCAGATGAGCTTTCTTGGACACCTATGTGCGCCAATTGTGCCTCGTCGACACAGTCGGCGGCATCCGCTTCTGCGAGTAGTTTTCTCCCTCTGTTCAACGCCTTTCGTGGTCTTCTGTACGTGTGGGCCGTTCGGAACTTTCTTTCTTTGGGGCTCATCACAGAACACATGCATTAAGCTGTTACGATCATCAGTCACATTGATCAGAACGTGCAGCTCGCTGCTGCACAAATGCGCACGAGGAAAGTTCGTCAGCAATTCAAATCTACAACAGTTAATAGAAGCGCGTCGTGTGCCCCATGCGACTGCTGTGGCAAATCGCAATGCCGCTTTTGCCTTCTTTTCGCTCGCGTTTGCTGGCTTATTTTTCGGTGGAGAAACGCGTCGCTGTGACTATCCTGAGCTCCAATTTCTCCTTTTTATGATGATACCAAGATGGCGGCACTGCATCAACGGATAGCCGAGCGATCCGCGGTGCAATGGCACCTTCCGAAGCCCAATCTTTCCCCGATTTTTTATGACAGCACTCTAGGAAAGTGCTGTTTGTTTATTTTTATTGTGTATTTTGTTATAATATTTCACCACGAGGTAAATAAAGGTCTGTGAATTTCGAAAAAAAGAGCGATCAATCAGAAAAGTGATAATTTTGACAATTTTACCACTTCAGTTGCCACATCCCCCCTTAATTGGACGTTCGCCACAAGGCAGACACCCTCCCATCCATCAGCGCCTATCCAGACATCAATGCAGCGTGGACACAGACTCTTGACGGGTCCCCCCCCAAAAAAAAAAGACCACAACCCCATCATGACTGCGAAGTGTTGCTCGATATTGCTTTCGCTAACTATTTAACACAGGTGGGGCAGGAAAGCATTCGAAAAACGGGAACAGTGCAGTCCATATTGGACTTAGTATTTCTTGATGGACAGTTTGAAAATTATCAGGTAGCAGTTGAAGCTTGTACATTTACAAATCAAAACCAAGGTTCCCACAACAAATCTTGAAGAATGCACTATGCACGTTCTCAATTTCTATAAAGCTGATGACACGAGCATCATTGATTATTTGTCGTTTCATCTAGACAGTCTGAGTTCTGACGATGACGTCAATTTGTTGTGGGCAAGATTCAAAGCCATTATCTTGCACTGTGTAAACTCATTCGTACCAATAAGAAAAAAAAAAATATAATCCCTGGATAACGCGAGAGATTGTTCGCCTGAAGCGAAAAATAGGAAGATAAAGGAAAGTAAAAAATAATGGAAAGATATCTAACCTATCAGCGCAGCTTCGAATAAAGCTTAGACAAGCAAAAAAGAAATACTACGAGGAAACACTTCCAAACTTCCTGGTATCTTTACCGCAAAAGTTTTGGCGTCACTTGTCGCAAACCACTCAAAGCCAATACAGCATTATTGTTAACGATGAAATCATAACTGACTGTTCAAAAATTGCGTCTTACCATAACAAGCTCTTCCAGTCTGTCTTTTCAAATGTTTCTAATTCTACTGCTCCAACTACAGTAACATCATTTTCACACGTGTCAAATATGCCAGAAGTACGAATTAGCTATGAAGAAATACTATCGCTGCTGCTAAACATCAAAGAACAAAAATCTGTTGGTCTGGATGGAATTCCAAATGCCTTTTGCGAAGACATGCTGGATGGGTTGCTAGATATTTAGAAGTTATCTTTAATGCATCCTTGCAACAAAAACGGGTCCCAGATGACTGGCTTGTTGCAAAAGTTATCCCGATACACAATACCGGTGACAAGCAGAAAACTGAAAATTATTGACCAATTTCTTTAACCTGCGTCTGCTGCAAACTCCTCGAACATATAATATTGAAAGCAATATATCAGTACCTAGAAAATAAGAAAGCACTTCATTCAAACCAACATGGCTTCTGGCAAAAACTGTCAACTGTCACACAGCTCGTTGAAACCATCCGTGACTTTTCAAAAGCAATAGATAATGGAAAACAGGTTGATGCAATATGCCTTGATTTCTCAAAAGCTTTTGATAGGGTTCCTCATAATGAATTAATTATCAAATTGAAACAGCTTGGAATGAAGAACAATATAGTGGAATGGGTCAGGTCATATCTATCAGGTAGGTTGCAGTACGTGGACGTAAACGGCTCCCAGTCCGATCGTTTATTTGTAACCTCAGGCGTTCCTCAAGGGTCTGTCCTTGGAATGGTATTATTTCTTGTTTATATTAACAATATTTGTTCAGAAATTTATGAAAATGTAACTGTGCGACTGTTCGCCGACGACTGTTTAATTTATCGAGAAATATGTAATCACAAGGATCAAAAAATGCTCAGCGGTGCACTGGCGTCTGTTGGAAGAATGGTGTGAAACTTGGAAAATGCAAGTAAATAAAGAAAAAACTTGTTTTACGTGTTACAAACAGGGTAAGCACGTCGTAAATTTTAATTATCAACTAAGTTCCACTGTGTTAACTACTGTTAACAAATGTAAATACTTAGGAGTAACAATATCTGAAGACCTCAACTGGACTCAACATATCACTAATATTTGCTCTACCACTGAAAAAAAGTTATGGTTCTTATGTCGCAAATTAAGACTCGCTCCAGCCCCCGTAAGGTTAACAGCGTATATAACAATAGTAAGGCCTACACTGGAATATGCAAGCATCATATGGGACCCCTACCAAAAAGGATTAATTCATAAAATTGAGCGAGTGCAATGAAGGGCGGCTAGATTTATTCTTTCAAGGTACTCCCGTACTGATTCTGTAACAGATGTTGCAAGAACTTTATCTACCTCACCTCTTGGAACGCCGTCGCATAGCCAGACTAAAATTCTTGTTTTTGCTTTCTCAAAATTTATTTAACTTTGATGCAGCGCAGTACCTAATTCGCGACAAGTCCAGAGCCTACGAAGTGACCACTGCAGCAACTTTCTAGTATCTCAATCTCGTGTGAACACATACGCGTACTCCTTTTTCCCTAGAACCATAAGAGACTGGAATGATTTACCGAATGCCATATGCAATTCTCAAACTGTAGAACATTTTGAAGCTGAGGTTACAAAATATGTTCTAAATGAATCCTCATGATTTAACATTTCTCGTGTAAGTTGTAGAATGTGGTATTGTTATGTATAATGTTGCGATGTATGTGATGTAATATGTATCATGTAAGTTGTAGTATCGTGATGCATTTTTGCCATATTTGTACCCCACCCCTGTAATGGCCCAATCGGCCAACAGTACCTGCAAATAAAAAAAAAATTGCCTGGCAGCCTGAGGTAAGGATGAAAGGGGGCCCCTTCCAACGGTACCAAACAACAAGGCAACCTGGGATTCGCAGTTAATTAGATGTTTGCCACGATGCAAACCACCACCCATCCATCAGCACCTATCCAGAGGTCAACGCAGCCTGAACACCGACTCTAGATGGGTCCACAAAAGGCCACCAACCCCACCATTATCTAACAGCTTGAACTAAGGATGAAAGCATTCAATGCTACCAAATAACGACGACCCTGGGGTCACAGGTTGTGATCATGCCACATATCCATACCATCGGGCTTCGGAGGCGGAGTTACTGAGGAGTGTTGTGGGCATGGGTGTGGTATTGCAATGGAGTCGACGATTGTGATTTGCTGCTGGACAGTCTTCAGATTCCCTAGTCGACTCGCCTAGGGAAGACGACGGTATTAAAGTGGAGGCCTTTCGAGCCGTGGGACAGAGGGTCCTGATGTGAACTCAGAGGTGTAACTTGCTCCTGCATGGAGTGGACTCTGTACTGGAGCCGTGTAACTAAGCCAATAAACCCTTTTTCCTTCATTTTCCACAACCTGACGTAGCAGTAGATGGGCTTGGTGGATTCCATGCCCTAACACCACCTTAAGCCGCAACAATGCTGACGAACTTGAAACTGCGCCATTTTGTCGGATGTTTAGTAAAGCAATGTCAGATGTTGTTAAACAGGAAATTGAATCTAACGAGCAGTGCATGCCATAGAGGAAAAATAAGCAGGGTGCTCTCAGTTTTGCTTGCTGCACACATGGAAGAATGGCTCATGCTAACTGCGGCTGTTTGTTATCGGCAAGAGCATATTGCCACTCTGCTTCAAGAACGTGAATGACCTCCCGGTCTCATATGTGTTTCACAAAAAAACGTGAATGACATTCAATCTTTTTGCTGAATGAGGCCGGGCATGGGATGCCAAACTGGATATATATCTGCCACCGAGCTGGTCTTGTTGTAAACAATGGCTTTCCACAAATGCCATTTTAGGGTTCCGCGAGCGGTCAAAATGAATATGCCCCCAACCCTCACTTGGACAGACCTGTACATTACAGTTTCACCGCACACCACATCCACACTTTCGCGAAAAGACTGTTGCGGCATTGGCAGGCAAGACTCATCACTGTGCGATTTGCAGGTCCGGTATTATGTGTGCTCGCACTGTTGCATGTGAGAGGAAATGGATCCAAATGTTCTGCAAGCTGAAGACCACTTTCGAAACTAACAGCTTGTATGTAGCGTCGACAACCGGCAGCACAGCAGGCAGAGTGGAAGGGCCGAGAACAAAGGGAATGCGAGGCATTGGAGTGCCGATCGGCACGGAAGAGACGCCCTGACTTTTTAGCGCGGTTGAGAAGTGAGGATGACTAGTTCCCGCAGGAAATCTGTTCCAAAACACGACACAATCGTCTGCCTGGCTCGTTGCACATGTGTGACGAACAGCTGTTTAAAAAGCTTACTTTTGGCATTGAAACGGAGATGCGGCCGGGCAGGTTCACACACAGTTCATGCATGAACGTGCCAATAAGTACTGATGGTGGCACAGCGTGTATTCAAGAGGCTGGTTTACTTGTGTGGTGTGTCCATTTCTACCTTATTTTGAATAAAAATTTGGAGGATGCTTATGCTTCACCTTTAAGAGTGGCACGCCAAAGCATTCAAAGATCCCTCACTGCTTCTCACGCTTCCCGGCAACTGGAGCGTATGTAATTGCAATGTTTACCAGGAAGCGCTGGCCACAAGCCCTATGCACGAAGCCGGGCTTTCTGGTAGAAACGTGGCCTTTTGCAAGGGCTGCGGTGTAGCCGAGGTGAGTGCCATCTGGAGGTATTGCAAGGAACTGGGCGCACTGCTCCATTGCCTCCAAGATATTGAGGCGCCAGCGCTGAAACGCCGGACGTTGTGGCCAGTCTATGAATGGTAGAAATGCTGGAAAACGGGTTTCTTTGAGTTCTTGCCTAACAAAATTATGTTTTCTCGTATAGTCAAATTGCAATCTGACGCTATCATATCTGTAGGTTGTTTGTAAGTCGTACTTTACGATTTTTCAATGTATTTTAGCTTGAGAAATTCGATTAGTTCAGTAATTTCCTTGCCCCAACTGGAGGGCCCGGTTATGGGTGGTGCGAAAATCTTTTTGCCGAAACAACATCAGACGCAGGACGCTGATGCCGATGCCGCATTTTCTGTGACACAGGGCCCTCAACGCTATCGCATTAAAAGTGCCCAACAAGCACTTCAACGTGCGTGAGGCACACCATGCTCATGCGTCCAATTGAGTGATGTGGGCTTTTAGGGTTAGCATCGCAGTCAGTATATCAAAAACCATTTCACAGCAATTTGCGACATTATAACATTTGTGCGCAAAAAAGTAAGTTAACTTTATTGCGTTCAGCATAACCTTGGTGAAGCAAATTTCACGATCTCAAGGAACTCTTCGAGACATGTGAAGGTCTCAAATAAGCTTGAGATAAGCATTTTGAATGATTGATATATCAAACTATTTCACAATCCCCTTCAAATTTGATATATCCAAGATTGACTGTATCACCATCCCAAGATTTCGTGTGACTTAGCACTGGATGCGTTGAGGCAGATGGCCGAAAGCGTTCCTGATACTGTGTGAAGATAAAGAGCTTGACACAGCACCAGGAACCCTGTCGGCTGTATATGCAGACACTTCTGGGGCCAAGTCATGTGAAACCTTGTGAAATTGACTGTATCTATGATAGCTCCAGCTTCTACTCTGTGAGACAGCCAACGAGCACGACCACCATGAGGACATGCCAAATGTCAGAGAAAAATGCAGAGAAAGCTTCGCTTTAAAAATGCGGCCAATGTTCAGCTCATCGGCTCGCTTCTAGTTGTGCACCTGTTTGCATGTAGTTTTTGTTTGGGTGTTCCAATAGCACTGCGCTGGAGAGCATTCATTTTTCTACCGAGAGATGGCTCTCATTGGCCTGTGCTATCATCGTCGATTGTACCAGGAAACTACAGCATGGCTATTTGTTCACAGGACTGCATGGAACCAGCGTTGAGGGCAAGGTTATTATGAGGGGGGGGGAATCTAAAATTTTAAGAGGAATACTTGGGATGCATTTAACATGCGAGTGCACTCATTGTGCGAGTAAATACTGTATTTAGTAGACAGTGTATGGTGCATTCTCGTTATGTTGTTACACCAAGATCCTGTAGATGTCTTTGTTCATTGTTTGTCACATTTTTTTTCACCCTGCAGTTTATTAATGTGCAGTGGCAGTTTTTATTGGCACCAGCTAATTTGAAATTTCTGTCCAATTTTGTGTAGTGTGTTTTGCTATTATGGTAAGCATTTGCCAATTTATGCACTTGCCGCCAATATTTGATTTGGCCATATGAAACTGGATTGTTACACAGGCAGATTTCATCATGCTTGTATGAAGACTTGCTTATCAAGTATTGCAAACATGGGCAGATATTAGTACAGTTACTGTCGGCATAATTTCAGATGTGAACAATTTTGAAACTACTCATTGTTTCATTTCCAGGTTCATCAAAATTTGTAGTAAAGGCTCAATTAGGACTCCAGAACATACACTTTGAGACTACTCCATGCTTAGAAACTCGCTGCAGAGTGATTACACATTGCATTTCTATGCACAGTAGAACCTCGTTCATACGTTTTGGCAAAAACAATGAGAAAGAATGTACTATACGATCCGAAGTAACTAAAAAATTCGACAGACTCAACTATTGTTGACATCTACGTAATGCGAAGCGTGGCGCAGATCGTGCATCAAGCTGGGGGTGCTCCGGTGGCCCGAGACACGTTTGGTTGTATTCCTCTTGCATTGTGTTTTAAAAGGACGACAGGAAACCAAAACGAAATCTAGCTGGTGGGTGACGCCGGACGCCACCAAAGTGAAACGTGATGCCCACATCGCTGCCTGCAGCCGGGAACGACTGCTTGTTTGGATTGTCGCCTTCTAAAAGCGTGCAGTACGCTACCAATGGCATTACGTGCTGTAACACGGATAAGCGAAGATATTTATCACAATAGGTTTGGTGACGATAGCTGTGAATGCGGCGTGTGACAACTCACAGAGATTTGCTGGTACCGGAATAAGAAACTGTGTGCGCTGTCGTTTTCATGTGAGACGGGCGGCCGTAATCAGGCGCTTAGCGCCTTTTCTTGCTCACATGGTATCAAGTGGCCGGAAAACATACGATCACAGTCTGCAGCGGGGAAAGGTGGCACGTTTGGGTTATCGCCTATTAAAAGCATGCACTGCGCTTCTGACGGCACCACGCACTGTGAAAAAGATAGGCGAAGAGGCTTATCGTAATAGGATTGGCGGTGATAGCTGTGAATGCCACGTGCGAAGACTCAGGAGAAGATTTGCTGGTACCAAAATGAGAAACGATGCACGCCAACGTTTTCATGTGAGATGAGCGGGCGAGTATTGCGGTGAGGCTGCCGCGGCAAGCAGCTAAATACTGTTCACAATCATGCGTGCCTTACACATTTCTTGTTTACATGAGATCTAGCAGCCGGGAAACATTTCATACGATCGCAGTTTGGTGATTACTGAATGTTGGTGCCGAAAAATTGTGTTTACCGGGAACGTATGAGCGTAACTCTGTTGGTTAATTTTTTGTGTTCTTGATTGCGAATGTTCGTACTGGGAAAATGTATGTAATGGGAATGTATCAACAAGGTTCTACTGTATTTATGTGTAACCATCATTCTGATCTTTCATTTCCTCTTTGCGTTTCAATTTATGCTGGTGGTGTATGGTGGGATAACAGACGTCTGAGAAGTGGGACCGGTATGTTACAGGACATGCTGTACATTGCTCATGTGGGCGACATCACAGGCGCCCTGGAGGTGCTGACAGGCGAGTCGCCCATCTTCTCCCGCAAAGCCAAGGTAGCATCTCGTGTGGCCTTCCTGACATCCACACAGTGCTACGAGTGAGTGAAGCTGCACAATACATGTGGCAAAGTGCAAAGTAGATGTATGTGCTCCTAAGATAAATTTATAAAAGTTTTGCTAGTGTTACAGGAGACATCTATTAAAATGAACTCGGAAAATACTGTGAAAGTTTTTTTGTTTTATCAGAGGTTTGTCTTAAAGGGCTCCTCACCAGGCCCCATAGCAAACTTGGGTGATACGGTGGAAGTTGTTACGTGTCCTCTAGGGAGTGTTCTGCCACAAACATGTTCAGATCAGCTCATTAATAACCGAGATCGAAATATTTCAGTGCCTCAAACCCATGATTTCGGGAGGCGAGCTCCACTACCAAGCAAGACACTCTCTCCACTTGCCCTGTCTTGCCTCCGCAAGCGAAATTCCTTCCCTGCATTCTCCCATACCGGCCCTCGAGAATCGCGTGACGCATACGTCATGGGCCCCACCTTCTTTTTTTTCTTTTTTTTGCTTCTTGCTTTTTTGTGGCGCAGTGCACTTCCACTGACAACCTCACGTGCGAGATTTTGCACGCTGTGCACGAGGACACTTGTCTAAGGATATAAGTCAGTGCTACACGAATACTGATGCAGACACCAGCTGATCAAAGTAGGAGACATGGTACGATTCAGCGTCCGACACGGCATCGGACATCATCGCACCCGCTGAAAGCCATATCACACACTGAATTGTACAGTGTGTCTCCTACTTCATGGCAGAAAGTTAAGGGTGCGATCATTATGCGATAAAAAGAAGAAAAAAAAGCACATTTCTTAATTGGAAAAGTAGGGGCTGCGTTCATTACGCGAGTGCGTTCATTATGCGAGTAAATACGGTAGTCTAAACTGATTTAGTGTCTCTCTATAGTGTCTCTTTAACAGAAGTGATCCAAAGAACTTAATATCTGCTATTCCTGGTACACCAAAATATCTGCTCTAAATGAAACTGCATCAAAATCAAAAGGCAGATATAAAAAAAAGAGATTTGCTGGATTTGTGTGACACAAAGCACTGATTGAGTTGCTTGCTGGCACTGCAAATCTGTGCCTTGTCACAATAGCAGGCATTTCACCTAACTTGCTCAAAATTTTCGGCCCGAATGTTGTTTTAAAAAATGCACAAGAGCATTAAGAGCATTAGCTACTGTGTCATGTGTAAGGCTGGTTCTTGCAATTTGTGGGCAGTATTCTTGCCTAGGAGGCACATCAAGGAGCTCCTCAATTATTGTTTCTGTGGTGTCAGCCTTGCAAGTTTTCAGCTCATTGTCGATGTTAATGCAGGCATTGTGTCCACAGAAACATAATTATATTCGCATGTGGGAAGCAAATTATGATGGTGAGCAGAATCCCCTCTTCCAAGTCTGCTGGTGCGGGCCTCTTGTTAAGCTGAGTAGCAGACGTCATTGGTGGCTGCTGAAGTTTGGCTTCACCTCATAACAGATTTGTGTTAAGTGAATTTTTTTTATATTGTGTCTATGGGAAACCAGCTTAATGTTCACAGGTGGTTCCTAATATCCAAAGATTTGCATTAACTAGTCTCGTCTTAATGGGATATATACAAGAAATAAAAATAAAGAAGACAGATTTGGCACTAAATGAGGTACCTGTCGAACTATTATGTGCAGATGAGAAATGCATTCTCCTTGGTAGCATACATTATTTTAATAGGATGCGTTACTTTCTAATGCCCGATGCAGGCATTGCAAGGTATTTTTTAGTAACTTTGAATAGTAGGTATGTAGAGTTAACTGAAATCTAACGGGAAAGGTTGGAAGCAGCATGCTTTTGTCGACTACATTTCATTTATCGGGAAGAAACACCACTCAGATCACATTTTTCTTAGCTTTGGCAGTTTTGTTGTTCCTGCAGTGGTTGTAACCTTGTACATAGTTTTAATTTTACTTCTTAACAAGAAGTAAAACATTTAATATGGTTGACCATGCTGACAGAAATATGTAGTGTGCCGCCTCATCACTGGTGATCACCATAACTTGCACTTATTCAGATCATTCAGCACTTCTTGTTGCAGCATTTGTACCATATTAAAGCCCATTAAAGTGGTGTAGGCTGGCAGGCTAGTTGGTATTGTATCATGAAAAAAAGATCACAGCCTTTGAGACATGGTTGTCGGCAAAGAGAAGCCACACAAAGGCAACTTTATCCATTTGTCTCAAATACTGTTATTGTAGCTTCTCGGAAGGAATGACATTCAATCATCATCATCTTTTTCGATCCTAGATCTTGTACCACTGCACATTTCTCAGGCGGTGGCTACACTTCCATAACATCATAATCTTCACCATATAGTGTCTGGCTTTTTGTGGATCGCCCAACAGCTGGAGGATCTGAAGAAGATCCGCCACAGCTATTATTTTTTTGTGATGAATGCATATTGGCAGGAGCTTGAAAAATAAATTGTCAGAAAACTTGTACCAGACATTATTCGGTCACTGAGATCCTTCTGTTTGTGTATTGCAGTCTCAATAGTCATTTCAGCCTTGATGGTTTATTGTAATACTAGTAGCGAGTGTATGTATAATGTACTTAATCCACAAATTTAGTATCACCTCACTTAAAACTTCTCCAACTTAACTTAGATGGGTCCACTTGGCATTGTATTTTGTCAACATTTTGTCTGCCCCTAATGTTCAGTGGCCTGTTGAGCCATTGTTGATGCTGTTCTGGTCATGCTCAGTGCAGCTGCGAGAGTGAGCACAGAGGAGACCTCTCTGTGGTATGGTATGCGCACTTTTTCTCTCATCCAATGGCCCCTTTGGGAATCGTTTCAACTTGAGCTCGCCTATCGTGTCTTACACCTGTAGTAAGAGCATAACTTGCACTGCTGCTTTTCGAACACCTAGCCGAAAAGCCTTGCATAGTGCTCGTGCGTGGTCCTACTGCTAAAAAGCCTTAGCCACGCAATGTTTGACTTGGCCACGCAATGTTTGACTTGGCCACGCAATGTTTGACCGGGAGAGTGAGGGGCCAAGGGCTTGATTACTATCAACACTGACTCAATGGAACAGATCACTGGGCTTTCTGGAGCAGAGCAACAACTGAGTGATAACCTGGTCATTAACTTGTCCACCTGTGTTATCAACGGGATCAGTCAGCCCTGAACAGTGAATAAAAAGTGGCATAGAATCCAGCAACAGAAAATGCAACGCTATACCAACCCTGCTGTGGCGGAAAGGGTAAGAGGAGCAGGCAAATGCTTGCACAAAGGTCATGGGGTGTGCCAGAATGTTCATAGAATAAGTGCCCAAATCTGTGCATAGTCCATCTTAGCCACATATGTAATACATTTAAATCACAGCATTTCCAAGCATACTTTCCTACATCGTTATAGTCTCCTTTGCCAAATTCACCTGGAATACTGACTCTCCTTATTTAAAACTGAATGTTCAGAAATAAGTTCACCTTACTTTTTTCGTTCATTTCTAACAGAAAATTCTGAATCTGAATGGTATCTCCAATAAGCACATAAGTACACATTGTCAGTGTTTGTCACTGTTTACTTCGAGCTCCGTCTGAGTTTGAGATGTCACTTCCTGTAGCTGAATTTGATATTGTTTTACTGGATATGCTGCTACCTTGGTGAATGTGGCAACATAAATTTTTAATTATTGGCAACTGAACTTGACTTGACCACTCATCACTTTGGACTAGTAATTATGCTTCTATAAAAGATTTTGATAGAAGTGAAGTGACCTGTATTATCCTCCTCAGTTGCCCTGCAATAAAATATTTGTCAAATATATTGAACAATGTAACAATGGGTTATTGCAAAAAGGTTCTGTATGGATTTATCACCCAAATTAGTGTACTCTGGCAGTTAAGAAAAAAAATGTGACACTGAATAACACTCCAGGCCCCAAGGAGTATTTGTTGCATAATACTGTGATAGTCACGTTTTTCTCTGCCTAATTTACCGCCATATTTTATGTATGGTACTCTTTCCTCATGCCTTGTGTGCAGCTTGCTTCTGTCATTTGCAGGATTCTGCGTATGAACCCCACAGCGGTGTTGTTCATGGCACGGTCTGTGATTGAACGGCTATCACCTTTCGTGCGCCAGATTGACTTTGCCTTGGAGTGGGTCTACATTGAGTCTGGCCGAGCTGTATATAGGCAAGTTCCTTTTTATGGCCACTTCTTTAGAAACATTACCTGCTCAATGTTTTAGTTTATGTCTGAACTATCTATAAAAAATGACATATTTCACTGGTTATCTCCAATCTTCGAGTAATAGAAGACATGTTGAAGAGCTTAAAGGCTGACTGTAACGGAACTTCAGACCACGTAAAGAGCTTAGTTTTAGGTTGTGTAGATATAGTGCGACCTCCATGCAAAATTTTACATTTGAAATATGAGTGGATGCATCCTGAAAGGCTCACAAGAATGTACGTTTTTAATACTAAAACTGAAAAATCACTGCCATTACTGCTCACCGAAACTGACGCATGACTCGGAATGTGCAGCTCCTCGGCCTGACCTTCAAGATTAGGCACCATCTGCAGTCGCTTGTGCTGCGCTGAAAGATCTGAGGCGACGCGCTGGGACTTATGTCATATCCGCAAATCACCCGGTGCACTCATTGTATGCTTAAGTGTTATTTACAGGCCTTTAATAAGAAAAATGAGACAATTACCAGCTCTCTGGCTCTCTCAGGATTACTTCAGCAGTATAATATACTCATTTATAAGTAGTTTAGCCAAAGTGAAATTTTCTTGCAGTTGGCCTTTGCAGGTTAACTCCGGCAATTTTTTTAGGTCAGCGGATCTCAATGAAATTTGCTGAGTGCATTCTTGTGCACATTTCCATCATTTTTTAATAACATCAGGATTGAGAGTTACACATATTCTTTATAAGTGAATTTCTTTAATTCCCTCAAACCACTTGCCATGCTTACTCCTCAGTTACTGGCCACATTGTGTTATGACGTAAAGAGCGGCATGCGCAGAGCATACTGGGAATGAATGGCAGACAACAGGGCCAAGGAGTGAGGTAGTGATAGGGTGATAGTGTTTGGCAAGAGAAGTTGCTGTCGTGAAAAGTTACATATTGTGTGGTCAGGCAAGAGATGGGTGGCAAGTAGTGTTGTGTTGTTGGCTACACTAACTTCAGCCCTTGGCATATGCATACACAGTTTGAGCCGATGTCAAGCGCATTCAGCTGACGTTAACCTATCACAGTCGCTGAGTTTGTCCTTCTACTACTGGCAGATCTAAGCAACTCACCTAAAGCTAATTGAGCCATTAGGATGAAGAAAACTGCTTTTGTTGTTCAGTTTTGAGCATACAAATTTGAAATAAAGCATCCTTCATTTCGTACAGTCCACACACAAAAAGTTAAAATCAACGACAGGGTACACTGTCAACATCCGTATGTTGCCATTCTCGAATGCTGCCAGTCGCACTTGACGGCACTTCCGTAAGTTAAATGGGACTATGCACATACTTGTATTTTTACATACTGTTGTGCTAACTCATTATTTAGCTTCCCAGGTGCACTGTTTGCCTCCTATCCCAAGTGGGCAGCATGCGGAGGCCCCTTCGATACAGCAGCATAAACTGCCCGTTCAGCTGCCAACAGTGTAAATACTGGTATCAGCATTTCCGTGAGAAAACTATGCATTCTCTAAATGAATGATCATGTGTGGAAAATCCTAATCTATGTCTACATTATGAAACGCATTAATTGTGTGCATGAAAAGGCTATGAAGAATGATAAGAAGGCAGCATAACAACGCTCCCGTACTATAGTCTCCTACTTGCTGTTTTTGAAGGCCTGTGGTTGCTCATGTCAGCGCAATTCAGAGTGATGTAACAGTACTTACATACTCAAAATCTGTGTGTTTTGCTATGTTCAGACATCATTTGATGTTACTGATGCGCAGCTAGCATTATATTTCAAGAGAACGGCGAGTGGTCACTGTACCTGCCAATGTAAACAAATGCACTGGTCGGTGCTTTGGACTGTTAGCAGTGTTCTTCCGGGATACAAATGCAGAAAGCAGTGTTCCACAAAATCATATAGTGAGCATGCGAAATGCTTCCCTGAGAAGGGGTAAAACACCTAAAATAGCTAGCAGCATGTATAAAATCAGTGGTTAGGGCTACCCTTCCAGTCTTCATGTTGCAGCGCAGTATTTTGATCATGGGCACTGGATTTGTTGGAATCGTAGCTGACACTGTCACCCAAAGGTCCGGCACGGTCAGGAATCAGCTGTGTGTGTGCTCTTCGCCGCTTTTGTTCTCCACGCGGGTGAGACTGACATGCCTTCCACGCCTTCCCTGTTGGTTTGCCGCTCGTGGCGTCACACGAAGAGGTTTGCTCGGCTGCTTGGTCAGGTTTCGGTTTGCTTAGCTAAAATTATTTTCGAATTTGCAGAACAATTCTACTATGAAACGCATGAGAAGGGGGTCTCGGAAACTCAAAATTTTATTATCTTGACATGGTCAAATAATCGCCGGAGTTGCCCTTTAAGGGAATCAATCTTGCACAATTTTATTGCAATAGCAATTATAGTACAACTCCAGGCTAATTTCATGTCAGCATTGGTATAAAGTTCCATACAATGTCCAAGTGCAGTAAGGTCCTATCGCACCCCACATGCTGTATGCTGTAGGTGCGAGGGAAAGTGTGGGAGGGTAAGCCAAGAGTGATGATGGATTGATGCGCACTGTCTTCCCACTTGCCCAATGTTCAGGGGGGGGGATAAATGTAATCAAGCTTGCGTCAACTGGAGGAGAGAGGCAGGTGAGCGCGCCCGGCTGAAGGCGGCTCCACGTGTCCTATCTTGGAGGTTATCTGGAGCAGGTGCAAAGCATAGGCGAGCCGAGATGGCTTGTGGCTTTGTGTGTTGGCATTCCTCGTGTTGGAGGGGATGTAATCAAGTTTTGGAGACTAGTTGAAACAAGAAGCTTCACGAAGCATTCGCATGCTGCTGCTGCGACTCTTCATCACGCCAGCATTGTGACAGTGAGTGTTTGTGGTCATCGAGATCTGTTCATGTTTGCCTCTGTGCGCGTGACACCATGCGTATTAATTTAATTAGTAAGCGAATGTTTACTGTAATTTATCCTACCAATAAAACTAACTTTTACATCGTGGAATTGTTTACTTTGCTTTTGCTATCAGTGCTTCACCTTTTGGCCAAAACTCGAACTTCTTTATTGTGTTTCAAGCATATTATTTTAATTCTGTTGTTGAGTTGAAATTACTGTAGAGAGTTGAATAGTGAAAAGGTTCTCAGTTACATTGTCTTGTTGCTTTGTTGATGTTATGTTTGATGCTTCAGCATGCATAATTAATTTTAGCACTTTTGTGTTCTTACATTCCTGTGCAGGCAGGACGACAAGGCTGAGTCTACAGCCATTGTGCTCAGTGGACGTCTCCGTTCTGTGCTGACGAGGGCTGATGGCAAACGGGAAATGGTGGGGGAGTACGGCCGAGGGGACCTTGTTGGAGTAGTATGTGTGCTGACTACCTGTTTAATCCTGGTTTACTTATAGTTAACAATTGTAAACTTATTTTTCATATGCTTGCTTTGCATGAATAATTGGCAATCAAATCCTTTGAAAAGCTGCAGTGTCAGGGGAAATTTATTCCTCAAAATAAAAGGAAATGTTTGCTTGTAGGGTTTCTTTTAATTTTGGGATTGTAATTTTTTTAACCCTTTGAGAGTCACATTTTTTTTATTGCAGGTTTAAATTCTTCAGAGCTACTTTCAAGAAAGAACAAGCAAATAAGTTTTTAGGTGGCAATACAGTGACAATATTTTTAATGTGTGCATTTTTAAACATGGTTTATTGTTGAATACTTAGATAAACTACCATAATTAATATTTTACAAATGTTATATTCACACAACCTACTTTTATGCTATAAATAAGATTGACACAACTAGGGCCTGTATTTTGAAAATTTCCATTTCATTTTCCATAGTTATCATGTGTTGCCCCGAGAGTGCCATCCCAGCAAAGACAGCGGTGTGGCAGCCTATGATCTATGTCGAAACTTATTACGAAAGGCCAGAAGAATGGAAAATCACATGGGTGATTAGAGAATACGGCCCCAGGGAAGCGTGGCCATAGCAAAAGGGAGGCATGCCATGTGAGCCACCCGTAAGCAAGCTCAGTAGTGCGCACATGTCAGAAAAACGAAGCAAAGGAGAAACTCGCAGTAATCAAATGTTAGATCGCCAGGCTATATTCTATCAGTCCTCACACGCATCACGAAAATTGATGCATGCGCGGCAGTACTGCTGACTTGTGCGAGCGCCTGCCTCTAAACTAAGTACTAATTGCACACCTGTTGAAGAGCCATGTACACGAGCATCTCGTGGCAGTTCTTTGAGTGATAGGAAACAAGGTAAAAATCATAAAACAAGAATGCCGATTATAAAGTGCGTAAGCAGGGGCATCAGCATGTGGAAGTAAGCTAAGGGAAGCGGGAACACTCCTAAGCTAGCTCGGTGGTAGACGTTATAGTGCAAAGTGAAAAAATCAGTTTTGACAGAAGCCAAGAGGCGGCAGCACAAGAAAAATTTTTGCTATTAGTCACGAAAGGTTGCACCACCTCCACAGCAATTTTAGACGGTGCTTCATTCTGAAAAGGCACGTTTTTATCAAGCATTCGGTCACAGCTGTACATGTACGGCCATGACCATTAGGGATTTATGTCCACCGTGGTGGTGGCCCTCAAAAAGGTAAAGAATATGAAAGCATGGTCAGTAGACAAATTGCATCAAGCCCGGTCTTTACAGTGCATATTTTTCCAGGCTGATGTTAAACAAGGGTAATTGTTCCAAGTAAATGGCTTGTTAAAATTTGTCTACTTAAATTTTTTGTTCTAGGTACTGTATGCAGTGTTGGAGGGAAGACAGTTATCTCAGTTTCATTAATTTTGCAAACACTTGTGGTGTGTGCTTCAAATTCATTCTATCTGTTGGCAGTGCTTGGTTTTTATCTGACTCATTATATGCTTCAGCAGTTTGCAGGCCTGGGTCTAGTGCAAGAGGCAGTAAGATGCTAATGTTAGTCCCAAATGTCATTAAGCATTAGCAAATGAGGACAAGTTTTCAATCTGATGTGTGTTTTTTTCTTTTTGAGTGATATTAACTCGCTAGCTCTGTAGAGGTTGCATCAGCACTTAATTATCTTGCCTAGGTTACTGGGTTAATAAACGTCCCTTTCTTGCAGGTAGAGCTCCTAACTGGAGCCAAAAGGGCAACTACTGTCATGGCAGTAAGGTGAGTGAAACTTAGTAAAGGTTGCTAAAGTTTTAAAAAACTGCAGAACAAATCAAGTGATCACAGATTCATCATTACCCCTGTTTTGTACTTAATATGCTATTGTTGACTGACTACATTGTTTTAGCTAGCAGGCTAATGGCAAATGTGAACTATGTCAATGTCCTGTCCTCTTGATGTGTTTGCACTTGGCAGTAATGCCTGCACTAAATGTTATGAAACAGCAGTAGTAAATATACAGACAGTCAAGAGGGTTTGTGAATCATTTGCAGCAAGAAATGAAAATGTCTTCTTGAAAAATGTAAAGACATTTAGCAAGCTTTAAGGAATCTGCACTGCAAGAACCTTAAGACAAAATTTAACAGGAAGTCACTAAGGTAAGTATCATAAGAATATTATCATCTGTGAACACCACAATGTTTAAACATAGCTTTAGTTCTTCAGGTTGAAATTTGCAGCATTGCTTGTCAACCATTTTATTGCGATAACGACATATGGACTTGCGCCATTTAACACCAAACATTCATTCACTCCATGCGTATTTTTGCCGTCACAGTGCGTCGTATGCCGTTTGTGTGAGTGAAAGTATGCGAGGCAAGCCGACGATCGCGGCTCAATCTGACGCATCCAAACAAAGAAAGCGGAGAACAAACATGCAATTTTCTGTCATGTCAAAGGCCATGGAGGGACGGATGGGAGGGAGGGAGGGAGGGAGGGAGGGAGGGAGGGAGGGAGGGAGGGAGGGAGGGAGGGTGGCATTGTGCTTCGGCAGCAACTGCACATTTTGTGACCGGGCACAAGGGGAACTGATGATCGTGGCGCAATCTCACACATGCCATATATGGAGGCAAGTGGGGAGGCAGCACGGAGGGGAGGGAGGGGGGCGGCTTCAAATTCGCAAACAAGTGTGTACTTTGTACGGTCACGCGCACCGTATCTTGGTATGCACTGTGTGCTTGCCGCACTTGCTCACACCAGTGTTTTGACAGCGAATGTCCGCACTCATAGAGTATGATGTGTTCGTGTTTGCTCGTGCACGCTGACACCATATGCTTGTTAGTTCAGTTCGTAAGCGAATGTTTCCAAGTTTCTATGGCCGATAAAACTACTATCCTTACTTCGTATAGCTGTGCACTAATTTGCTATTGCCATCAATGCTTCACCTTGTGGATGAAACTGCAGCTTATTTTCCCATGTCTCTAAACTCTGGTACATGAAGCCCGCCTTTCTAGTTTTTGCTCTTTCCGTTTCTTTTTTTGTTTTTGTTCTTTATGTGAGTTGGATGGTGGGTGTTATGTTGATTAACCAAATAGATGCATTCAACCTCTCTAATTGTTTCTTTTGCGCCTCTGAAATTTTACTGAGAAGTGGATGGGCTACTTTGTCATACATGCCCACTGTGACATTTAAGCATCAGAACCATTTGTAGGGCAGGGATGGGGTTAACCCTTGGGGTCAACCAAAGTTTTATGTACTTGGAAAAAATCTGCTTTGTAATTCGAACATGTGAGCTTTTTTTTTTTTATGCGGGAATCTTTTTTCATCTATTTTTTTCCTGTGTTGACAGGGATACCGAGCTGGCTAAACTTCCAGAGGGACTTTTGAACGTTATCAAGATCAAGTACCCTGTGGTAAGCTAATGTTGCATTCTGTGTCGCTTTGGTTTACATGCATGCTATTGCCCTGCAATCCATATTTCTTTCACGAGTTGACTACTTGAATATTAATTGCCCACCATAGTTGTACAGTGACTATGGCATTCTGCTGCTGAGCGCAAGGTCACAAATTTGATTCCCAGTCGCGGGGGCCATATCTTGGCAGGGACAAAATGCAAAAATGCTCATGTACTTAGGTTTAGGTGCATGTTAAAGAACCCCAGCTGGTGAAAATTAATCGGAAACCCTCCACTACAGCGTCCCCCATAATCCACTGTGCAGTTTAGAATCATATGGTGCCCGGGACACGTAGTAGCCACGAGGAACAACAGAGTAGACAGTGCAGCTAGAGCTATGACTCACGGAGTGAGTGTCCCCCGGTCCAGACACCCTCCTTCCGATGCAGGCGCCCCACACCCCTCGGGATATCCTAGAACACCAGCGTTGCGAAAGACAGCACCACCCTGTGCTACACCCTCAGTTAGGTGTAAGGGAAGTGTATGAGTGGCACCACCTGCATACGTGGGTACTTGTCCATGGTGCGGAGGCCAGCCAACTCTCACCCACATTACGTGGGAATGTGAGCTCAGGCCACCCAAAATTAATACGCCTCACATTCCGGGGCAAAAGTTCAGAACGGAGCATTGGGAGACCTGGCTCGCCAGCGAGAAAAAGGAGGCCCATAAGGTACGCCTCGACCAAGCACAGTGGGCTGCTGTGGCCAGTGAAGCCCTGGGGCCCAACCCACCTGCTTCCACAGCCCTTTCCCTATACAATAAACGTTTTTCAATTCAATTAATTCAGTACATTTAGGCCAAATGCAAAAAAAATTTCACATGGGCTGAATTGATTATAAATGCATAGCATATGCTATCAAAGTATTTAATAAAGGGAAAATGAGACAGCCACCCAAACGTAGCTAAGTGCTACAAAGGAAACCCAACGGGTTCCTCGAAAGAAAAGCTTTGCAGTAGAAGAAAAATACGTCCTGGTCTGGGACTCGAACCTGGGACCACCGCCTTTCTAGGGCAGCCACTCTATCATCTGAGCTAACCAGGCGGCTAGCAGATGGCAGGCGAAGTCGAATTTATCAACAACTCAGAAGCAAAAGCAAGAGTTTGGCGTAATAGTTGTGCGGAAACCCGCAAGGTAGAGAGAAGTGATCATTAAAGGGAAGATGATACATCCACCCAAACGTAGCTAAGTGCTATGAAAGTACTACAGTAAAACCTCATTAAACCGTACCTTCTTAAACAGCAGTTTCATTTTAAAGGTATTAAAGTCAAATCCCCGAGTCAGCGGCCATTGAACATAATGTGTTTTGTATCCGCATAAACCGTACCATCTTATTGCGTACATATCGGTTAGCACATAGCGTTTCCACTTTTTGTCGCGTAAACACGGCGGTGCGTCGTCTTCATCAGGCGGCCCGGCCAAACAACAAGCCTCAGAGATTAGCACAACGGCCTCCAAGCGCCCTGTGCGTTCGCGCGTGAAGCCACATCAACCTCAACATAATTTCGGCACCGTGCCAGAGAGCGTTGTGGCATCGTGCAAGCGAGAACTCGCGTCATGCCGAAACTCGGATAAAAAAGACACCGGGTGCTCAGCATAGAAACAAAATTAGACATTGTTCGTGCTATCGAACGTTACATGAAAAGTCGGCGCTGGCACGCGACATGGGTCTACTGTTGACTACGGTGTGTGGCACTTGAAATGCAAAGAAGTTGCTCGGCAGCGCTGCTGCGACCGCGAAGAGATGTCGGCTATGAGGTTCGACTTTTCGCCATCGTTGCCTCTGTTGTTGCCGAAGTGTCGCCTAGTGACAGTGCTAAGGACGACACAGAAAGCGACAGCATGCGCGATTCAGGCCCGACAGTGGCAGAAGCTGCGCGTTACATCAGCCTCATGAATGCAATCGGCGCGACGAGAACAGCACCTGCAATGAAAAGGTGCCCCACGACTTCTGCAATGCTACCGCGCCTGTTCATGGACAATATGCAATGCCAACGAGAAATCTGCCATGCGAGGTTTTGCCGAGAAGAGTGGGCTGGCTGAAAAGCTGGCTCACAGCTTCAACAAGTTTGAGGCCGCTGCCGTCGCTGCTAGGCCGCCGCGGCATTAAATGAAAATAACACGTTTGTTGCGCGAAGTAAATAAATACTGCATGTTTTTTTGCCTTTCATCGCACTCTCTCCGAGTTCCGTTTTTGACAGGTAAGTGGGCGATATCATGCTATTTTGGTTAAGCAGTACTACCATTTAGTACGTACTTTTTCCGAGCTCCGGCCAACTACGGTTTAACGAGGTTTCACTGTACTAATAAGTACTACTCCACCTTGCGAGTTTCCGCAGAACTGTTACATCACTATCAAAGTGTGAGTGTGTGTGTGTGCGTGTGTGTGTGTGTGTGCGTGCGTGCGTGCGTGTGAACAAGAAGAAAGGGAACTTATGGGCCCAATATTTATTATTCATATCGTAAGAAGCCAACCAAGACAACATATGGGAAATTACTTGTACTTACTAATTGAATAAAGGAATGGTGAGTTAATGGAAAGAAAAGTAGATTAAAAAACAACTGGCTTCCCCTATGTTCCTTGTTTGTGGGCTCCTTATTCAGTTAAACCTCAACATTAGAACTTCAATATAGCGAAATTTGCAATATAACGAAGTATTTAAAGGGACACTGAAGGCAAATACTAAGTTAATGTGGACTGTTTAAATACCTTTCCAGAAACCACGCAACGCTTGTTTCGTGCCGAGAAAAAACTTAGTTTACGAGAAAAATGTATCTGAAGGGTCCGAAAACCTTTTCCGAAATTCAAATCTCCCGCCACCCAAGGGGAGTGGTGACGTTGCATACACCATCACCGCCCTTTGCTGCCGTTGGTGAGTAAAACGGCGCCCGACAGATGGCGGCACCGAGCCAAGACAGAGCGGCGGATTCACCGCTGCAGCTGCTTTTTGGTCAAGTGGCGTAGACTGTTCGGGCAACCCGCGACATCACATGGAAGTTGAATTCTCTGCTACTTGCAGTTTGTGCGAGTTTTGCGAGCCAGCAAAACCAGTGCAGCACTATGTGATTGGAAAAGTACTGAAATGCAATAGCGTGGGCGGCACAGAGTCGAGTGAAAACGAAACCTTTCGACTGCCTGCATTGTGGTGAACGGTAATTTCAATTAGTTCTTTTTTCTAAACATGAAATGGAACTGGACAAGTAGCATTCTATTTCATCTTATAATACAATATGAGGATGTTTTGTGCAATGAGTAGTTGAGTCCTAGTGACAGAATTTAACTGAGGAGTGCTTTCGTCATCGGGCACGTGCTTGAATGTCCCGGGGGAGTCTCTAATCATGTCCTTCATTTACCTCGATTTCTCAATTATTAAGGCTCTGTTCTGTGATAATATTGATTCCTTAGAGATTCTCGAGCACTAATCTATCACTTTAGCTTGACTTAGTATTTGCCTTTAGTGTCCGTTTAACTTTTCATAACCTCTCATCCGTAGAACACCATGTATTTAGAACCTCATTATAACAATGTGTGTTTGAAGGCGATTTCAATATAATGAAATCTCGCTTCCACCACAAAGGAATGCCGAGACAATAAGTGGAAACTTCCACGGATGCAGATGGTCAAATGATTAAATTACAAGCGGCTGCTTGCAAGCGCACCTTCCAAATCGCGCACCGCGTGATGAGAGAAACTGCCGAAGTGGAGCCGCATAATGTTCTGTATACAGGGTGTCCCAGCTAACTTAATCAGATTTAAAAAATATGCAGCTGCCTCGTAGCTGGACAGAACAAAGGTAATGTTGTTTGCCATTGCTTGGAGGTGCACACCATTTTTTTAATTCCACCTAATTAGATAATTAGGCTTAATTAGTCAACTTCTCAAATATTGTAATTAGATTAAAAGTGTCAATTAGAAAATTGCAGAGCAACATGAAAAACTCCCGATACAGCTTTCTGTTCCTCAATACGTGCTATATAAAAGTGTTTTTCCAAGTGTGAAAGAAGCCCGTGAATACACACAAAGTGCCTAGAGCAGCCAGTCGCGCTGCAATTTTGCGTGCATTTGCAGGCTTCTTTCACGCTCGGAAAAACACTTTTATGAAGAACATATTGAGCAACAAACAGAAAGCTGTAGTGAGGAGTTTTTCATGTTGCTCTACAATTTCCTCATTGACATTTTTCATGTAATTATAATAATATGCGAAGAGATGGATCTCTCTCTCTCTCCTCTCTCTCCCCCTCCCTCCCTCCCTCCCTCCCTCTATACATTGTTGTCGAAAGTTTTATTAAAGACACATTGAACATATCAATATCCGCAATACTGCATCCTGCAAAGCTTGGCACCACCTTCAGAGTGGTTAGAATACGTACAGAACTATGCATTATACATGTGTACCTTACTGTCATCACATGTGCTAAGTAGGGCTCCACGCAAAAATCAGGCAAAATCTGTGTGGAAACTCACTTCGTTAGCAGTCAGTGCCCGCATGGCTGCGGGCTTGCTTTTATGACGAAAGAAACCTCTAGAAGTGGTTGTAGGCGCTAAATATGTCAGAGATAAAAGGTTAGAGTAGAATTTATGTAAAGTGCTCAAGAATTGCCCTTAAGAAATGCTGAAATAAACAAAAATTATGTGGCAGAAACCTCTAAAGTATGCAGTCAGTGGTTAATACTACAGTAGAATCTCCATAATTCGAACTCGAAGGGGCCCGAAAATTTGTTCGAATTAAAAGAAGCTTGAATTAAAGGAAGCTAATTGAATGGACGACTTACCTGCAATGACACATGTTCACTGAGCTAACACACGAATGGGAAGTTCCAGAAGATATATTCACATGTATTACAATTTAGTCAACGTCCGATTTTTCGGGCTCCCTGGTGGCCGCAAAAACGTCATAAACAGTTAATGCATGCCTTTTACCGTCAAGGGCTCAAATTGCCGCAGGTACGACCGAAATAGCACCAAAGGCCTGCCAGTACACTTATTAGGCGTATCGGTGCTCCTACTGTGATAGGAAACGGCAGTTGCAAGCGTGTATAATTAAAGGAAACAAACCATGTGCAGTTACAATTGCCCCATCTAACTTTTGGTTTGCTTCACTGCGTAACACTGCTCTATTGCGGCGAAGCTGACTATCGGAAACCGGCATTATGCAACGCGCCATGCTTTCCGCGCTCCGATGCCATTGGCGAGGATTACAAAGACAGAGTCGGTGCCATTGCTAACAGTGGTGAATTAATTAAATGAAAAACACGGTACAGAACAGCAAGAAGCTTGGTAGCGAACATCAATTAGCTAGGCCTAGCATTGCCACGATGTGGCTATAGACCGTTTCATCGGGCGAGGAGGATAGGGCGCGGGGAGAGCCTTTCCTCCTCTCTGGCTTGGGCGATCCGGCTCGGCGCTCCTTGAAAGTATTGCTGTCGCGTGCTGCGGAACGATTTTGAGATGTTTTAGATGGTACTTTGTGAAATTTACACCATGTCCGTTCATATAAGGTCGTCAGGGAAGCCTTTCGGTGCATCGGTAACTACAGTAGGCGGAAATATCTTTTGGGGGCGCAAAAATGTGACGCGTTTTATCAGCCGCGGTGTACGCACATTATCAGTCGCGGTGTGTGTATGTGTTGTGAACTATTTTGCTTATATCGGTTTTAATTCAACAAAGAAAACCGGTGTCTCTGTATTAGCAGCATGAAACGGTAAATCTGCTCAATATCTGATCGCTTGGCGTAGGGAGTAAAATAAAGTATAAGAGCACATGCTCGTGCACGGCCAACTGAAGGATACCATGAAACATCTAAGCGGCAGGCTCAATCAAATATTTGTGATGCACCGGCATCGTTCTCGCGCATTTCAAGTCTAGCAGGCTTCAAATTACCATATGTCTACGGTAGCCTTCCTGCATGAGGCCGATGGCGCTGCTCAACACAGCGATCACTGCGGTTAGTGAACCAGCACGATACATGCGTAAGCTGTGCACTTCGGCATTGCCTTTTTTGCCTGCATACAGCCATAATATATAAGGGATCGCATAAAAAGAATGCGATGCCTATTTTCGAGGACAAAATTTCCGTAATACGTATGAGTGCGTCGTAGAGAACGGAACGAACACAACCGAAAAAGAAATTCGGTTATCATCCTCTTTCTCGAAAAAGCAAGAGAAAACGGGCTAACGCCGCATTAGGGCCTCGCATGGTCACGCCGCACAAGGTTTATAAATATATAACCGCTGATGTGGTATGCTTGGACCATGCGGCATATATAGAACAAACATATATATAATCCAGCACCTACCACTGCTTAGGACGCTCGCGCAGTTCGTAAACAGTCCCTTTGCTGGACAAGCGTAATTAAGACTGTAAGGTATGCTGCTATCACTTGCCAAAACTATTTTATTCAGGGGCGGAAACCTCATCCATCGAACCAAGTAGTCACGCGATGTAACCTGCAGCGAACAGTTTGAACGCTTGTCAAAGTATTAACATCACAGCTCCTATCGTAGCAGAACGTTACCCACACTCACGCTGTTACGATCGTCGCGTATGTTTCATGGCTCCTAAATCGCAGCTCAGAAATAGAGGATAATACTGCAATAAGGTCGCATTAGTGATTGGAACATGCAGAAATACACAATTGATTTCCGAGGCTGATTGCAGACTCGAATATGCGCGCACACCATCGCGCTGCGTGTTCCGTCCACCTCAACGCCAGCAGAAATTCCGGCCATGACGCCTTAAACCACTTCAGCACGTCTCACAGAACCGTTTACCACGTAGAAGACGCACGTCATACTAAACAGACCGCACGACCGCGAAAACAAACGCCAGAACCTGCCGCCTAGCGTATACCTGCCATGCAAAAGACCGCTTTCACCCAAGCCAGTATGGCGCTGCTCATAGGCGGCGCCACTGCGTTCACAATATGGCGGCGCCTACGAAAAAACTGTCTATATGAGCACCCTGCAATGAAGTTTGCCTGTACATGTCGCGCCCCCTAGCAGCGGTGGTGAGCACCCGCGAGTAGGCCCTCATCGTCATTTCACCATTGTCGGTGGTGCACTCAGGCCTGCCTGAAAGCCTGGTTTTCCAATTTTCTAATGGATTCACCGCAGCCTCTTGGCAGCTCCTCTGTGAGAAGTGTGAACAAAAAGAACAAGCGCAGATACTGGTGCATTAAGGATTGTCACAACCGTGAAGGGGATGTCAGCATCAAATTGTACCGCTTCCCTTCAAAACCGGGGGAAGCAACCCGGCGGCTGAAGTGGATCGTCGCGGTTCGTGTCGGTCTTGCAAATTGGTATTAAACGAACTAAGACGTAAATGCAAAAACAAGAAGAAAAAAGAACCAGCAGTGGCATCCATAAAAACGGACAATAAAGTGTCAACTGCATGAAAACGTGTGAACTGATTCCCGCTGTTGTAATTTAGTTTAGATAGTTGTTTAGCTCATCTTGCTCCATAACAAAGATGCAGTGGTTGTTATTTGTCAAATCTAGCTTCGTAAGCGCTCCGCTGGAGCTTTGAACGCACTGTGATTCTTGCTGTGCGATGATCAAGACGTGGCTGAGGAACCATTTGCGCCAATGTTTTCTCGCGCTTAGAACAGCAGAACTAAGGTTGGAGTACACTGCAGCCCATGTCGAGTATTTGAAAATTGGCATTTCTCTCGCGGACGCTAGCGCATATTTGTTCAGTCTTCACGTTGTTTAGTCTCAGCTGATTGCTCTCTATCTATTTTGCCTCAGCGGTAATGCCCTCTTCCACTCGAGCCCAAATGGCAATACTAGAATATGCTTGAGGCACTTTGTCAGCGGACAAAAAAGCACTTACCTGCCATTTCGCCAAAACCTCTACAATTGTGAGGTGCAAGGCACGCTCCAAGTAATGAAGCTACAAATGACACTTGAAAAATGTCCACTGCCGTATTTGCTCACTTAAGTGGCATAAAATAATTTGTTAATTTCGAGTTCGACGTCATAAGCATGCTTGTTTTGTTGTGACAAACACTTCGCGACCTGCAGTGGTTGCTTAGTGGCTATGGTGTTGGGCTGCTAAGCACGAGGTCGCGGGATCAAATCCCGGCCATGGCGGCCGAATTTTGATGGGGGTGAAATGCGAAAACATCCGTGTGCATAGATTTAGGTCCACGTTAAAGAACCCCAGGTGGTCCAAATTATTTTGGTGTCCCTCACTACGGCGTGCCTCATAATCAGATCATGGTTCTGGCATCTAAAATCCCATAATTTAATTTAAGCACCTCGCTGCAATGTCCGTGCTGTTTACTTCTTTGACATGAAATACATGGTTGTAGTCGTAAATTTGACGTCCTTTCTCAAGCATCGGTGGTTCAAAACGGGCCTTGATGTTTTTGATTGCCTTAAAACTGCAATTTAGAATGACTGACACATTTCAAATGAGCGCTACAAAAGCATGCCTCTGCAGCAGTGGTGGCCTCGATGTTTCGCGGAACTGAGACGGTGGCGCTGATGCCTGAGCAGATTGCTGCGCCGCCTGACCATTGAAGGGAGCCTATACGGCTGCCAGTGAATTTGCATGTGAGAGCGCCGGCTCAAGGCGGTGAGATAATCAAAGTGGCGGTCATGGTGGCTTCGATTAATGCCGTTCCAGACCTGCGGTCATGGCATAAAGACCGGAAAATCAGACGTGGAAGGTTTTTTGTGTCCAAAATTCAGATGTTCTTATACATTGACTGTATGGGGTACATGGCGGTGCCATGAAGGTGTCCGAATTATCGAGCATGTCTGAAAAATTGGAGGTCCAGAAAATCGGTTGTTGACTGTACAGGACACCCGTCACTAACAGAAGTAATCAGTGATGCACGCCTGCACATGCCTGCACACAGGTTTCCGCCACGTTTTTTTGCATGCGGTGTTGAGGGGTCTCTCCTAAGATCTTCCTCTATGGCGGGGTAAGAGGAATGCTGGTCGGAGGCGCTGCTGCGTAATTTGGTGCACTGCTGAGAGCATTGTCGGAGTGCAGTATGTTCGAATTAATCACCACAAATGCTTGTGCATTCAAATTACCGGGCATTTTAACGCATTGGAATACACACAACTTTGACGGTACCACAGCGTCAGTTCGAATGAACCAAAAGTTTGAATTAAGCGTGTTCAAATTAATGAGATTTGACTGTATTGCAATTGCAGAAGTACTTGCGCGCACCCCATTGTTGGTTTTGCGATAGAATCTCTGACTGTTATGCTTGGGTACCCAGGTTCTATGTCACGGCACAACCTTGTTAATTTTTGGTGGCAGTTTGTTTGATGCGGTTAAAGCCATTTTTGCCTCTTGCATCTGGGAATGGCTAGATCACTGCAAGCAGTGCATCCTCACTACCACTGAAAAGTCCAATCTATTTATTGGGCTGTCGGTTCATGTGTTTAAGTATGTTTATTGCTCTGTTCTTCCTGCAAGTTTATGGCACTGTCCGGGAGAACTTGAGTTTGGCCTAGTAGGTGTTGACTGCATGTCATATTGACCACTATTAAAAGACGAAGAAAGAGAAAGAAAAACAGAACAACAGGCTTTTTACATGTGCCGTTTTATGAGTTTTTTACATGTGCCAGAGGACACGTAAAAACAGCCCAATAATCTTGCCTAAATGCATCACCCGACGGCCCATGAATGTGGCTGTTGGGGAATAGTGAGGACGCACTATTTGCTGTCATCTTTCCTTGTTAAGTGTATGTGGCAGAAGGGGTGTTTGCCACTTCAGGCAAACTGCCGCAAGAAAGGGGGGGAAAAAAAAAAGAAGAGCTCCAAGGGGATATTAAACCCAGGTACCTAGTGTAGCACCTGGGGATTCTACCGCAACACTAAGAGCAAGCAAGTTTCAAAAATTTCTGTACTCATAATATTTACTGTGGACTTCAAACTCTAAATTTGGGCCTAAATTAAATAGTTCAGGGAAAAATATTTGGATATGGGCTGCACCCACTTTTTTCACGTGAGCATACCTCATCAGCCGTGGTATGCTATGGTAGCTCTGTGTGGTGCCGACATGGTACAGAGATGCGTATTACCTTCCTCTTCGATTGTAATCACAGTTGATAATCTTTTTGCAGGAAGCTTGTCTACTTAACCATTGTGGTCGTCAAAAAATTTCTTTCACTGTTTTCTTCATTGTGCTGTTGCACTTTCCGGCTGTGCGATGTTTCATTAAACAGTAGCATGCTGCTGCATACGCACACTGTGCACAGAAAGCCTTCCATGCTTCATGCATATGCCATTGCTCCCGTGTTGCCTGAAAAGTATGCAGATGTTTGACTGCAACATTCCTGTCACATTTCGCTTGAGAACCTGAGGAACTTTTTAGTAGCATTCTTATGCACAGTGCAACATCCAAGGACAGCTTCACCTTTTAACAGTGTAGTTTCGGTATGGCACAATACCATATCAGCCTCCTCTTTGATTGTTTCCTTGATCATCGACTAAGCACCATCAGAATTGATATCCTGGCACCCCAACAGCTAGTCCTGAAGTGCTGTGCATATGCATTGCAACGCATGTATGCTGCGTCATCCAAGGGCCCATGGTTCATAAATACTGCATGCATTCATTACTCCTGTAGCCACCTGAAACATGTGTGGGCACTATCATATTACTTAACTCCCATTGTTCTTTCATCGCGCAACCTAGCATGTGTCTGATGAAGGCTTCATCTCGTAACGTGCCCTTGCTGTGAACCAAATTCCCGCTGCTTTAGCTCTAGAATTACGTATCAGCGATGTCATATGGGGTAGCAAACCAAGCTAAAATAAAGGCTACCGGAGGTCATTGTACATGGCACATGGCACCAAGCGTGTTGGTTCTTCAAAGCACATACAAGTTTATTTACTTTTTTCTTGTGTATAGGTGTACACAACAGGCCTTCGATTCATTGAACATATTATTCGTAAATACTTCTTCTTCAATAGATTGTAAATTAACTGATCAGTTGTGCTGTCATTTCCTCACATACCCGCACCCCTTTTCATTCAAGTAGAGCCACATTCTCTCTCAAACATTGGGAGTTTGGCTTTCCCACAAAGATAAAAGTTAATATGCTTTGAGATTGAGCTCTGTGCATATTGAAGCAAAACAAATCTCGCATTATGTTCTGAATAGGGTGTGAGGTGTTTTCTCACAATATTAATTACATACAAAAAAGAAGTTACATTATAGTCGTGCAAGCTCTGTAGTTGTGTATCGCATTCGAGATTATACGTCATGTTGCAGGTGGTAACCCGACTTATTCACCTTCTTGGCCACCGGCTTCTGGGTAGCCTGCAAAAAGGTGATACTGTTAAAGGTAAGCATTCAGTTGCAGCCAGCAAGAGTACATTTTTTTTGCTTCACTGTATTTAGATGTAAAATTAGGTTAAATTTACGTAAATTTTTTATTAGTTAGCAAAACTGTGACTTTGGTAGGAATGTGAAGCTATGAAGGATTATTACTGTGGTGTTATCGAAGTCTTGCCTTGAAATGGTTAATGCAATGTTGGTGTACTGCTGCTGTTCAGTCTTGCCTTAGAACTGACTGTTCAGAAGTCAACTGGTTATGTCTGGTGTCATAGTGAAATTTTTTTTTTTAATGTTGCATTAGAAATAAAAATCCAGGTGTGACATGTTGCAATATTGGAAGCTGATTCATTCGAAACCTCAAGGAATAACAGTATACAATTTAACCTACTTATAACAATATTCAAATGCCAAGAAAATCCCATTGTTGTAAACAGGTTGCATGAAAAAAATGAGAGTGCACAGGCATCAGAACATTTTAATTAGACAGAAAGAGGTACAGTTGTACACACTTATAATGTTACCAGTTTTAACAATACTCGGATGCAACAGTGGTCAGCCACCACACCGTGAACCTTGGTGCGTGTTCTATGGTAAAATAAAGTGCTTACTGCAATGTTCCCATATCATGTTATTGGTTATAAGATATAACAATTAAATCTTGCTTTTGGGTGTCTCCGTCAAAATGAAAGGGAATACGAGATCCTGAAAATGAAAAAGAAAAGTATGAGCTGCTGTCCCGCCTGTGTCTTTCAGTGCCTTTGTCAAAGTCCAGAGATGGTTATATATGAAACACCAGTTCATGATGGTATTTTGTACAGATAAGTATGTAAGGTTACTTGGCACACCAGCAGTGTATGGCTTGGCCCTTTGTAAGCCAAGGGCTCGAGATTAAAATTATGTTACTTTCTGAAAGGGAGGCATCTTGATAAGCCCCTTCTTTCCCAGCTCATTTCAGGTGCATGTACAGTAAAACCCCATTAACTCGAAGTTGTAAAAACTGTGAAAATGTTCTAGATAAGTGCATTCACAAAAATATAAGCCCCCTGGTCACACATCGACCACACTGAGCCTTTTAAAATTGGTGCCAGCAGCCGCTCAATTTTTCGCAAAAGCTCAATATATCAGGAGTAGTATTTGTGATAATCACTTTTGCAAAATATTGTGCGACTCGACATTCGATCAGGCATCTACGATGTGGGGTCGAGGTGCCTTCCTACACCTTGTCCCCCAGCTCGCATGTTGTGCTTTGCTTGATCTCCGGGAACCACCAACTAATGGCAACATGGTGTACACAGCTAGCGTGCACAGCTAATTTCCTGTGCAAACCATGCTTCTCCCTCCTGGGGTCAAATCACCGTGCGAACAAGTGTCACCAGGATGCGTCCTGTTAGGCATTCCGAGTGGTAGATCCCATGCACCCTCTGCCCCCCAGCTCTCTTCCGCTGTGTGCTTCATTGCCGCGGCAGATGCTCACAGGCCCGCAACGAGGTGGTTACATGGGATCTTTGCTTCCACGGCTCCTTGCGCTCGCACTTGGTGGACCGCTTCCAGTTAGCCCTACTGCAGCGGTCGTGTGTACTCGATCAGTCTTGCAGTGAGGCTTTGCCCGTAAGCACTGTGACTGTCGCACTGTGCTGCATCTTGGGTGAATAAACCCGTGAATAAACCCGTGAATAAACCTGGGTGAATAGACCTGACTCTTGAGCTTTCTCTGCGCCATGTCGGAGAGTCAATGAACCCTGCCGTAGCGCCTTTGTGCGTTGCGGAGTGGAGGAGCATCGTGCCCTTTCTTGACCATCGCTCGTAGGGTGAGCCTTGTGCCAACCCATCTCCACAACGGGCTACAGTGATCCTCGCACAAAGCTAAGCAAACGCTGTTGCACCTAGGCATTGACATGTCCAAAGCCTAGTCACGCGAAATATTGTGAAAATGGTCGTATCCCAATAAGTAATCGATTGGGAATACCGCCCTAGGGTCGCGATTTCGTAGCCATACCTTCTGCTCAGTTATATGCCACTGTTTCATTCACCGTTCTCGACTGGTTTATCCCATTGAAAACGTGGGCGGAGTGTCACTATGACCGCTGACGAAACGTAATAAGAAACAGCATCGGAAAAGGCATTGCTACAAAATGGCTTATTGTACTTTGTCAGTGGTAAAGTGACACTCCACCCGCTTCCAATCAATCGGATAAGCTTTTCAGTCAGATATCCGCTCAGATATAAACATTTTCGCAGTCAAGATATCTGGAGTACAGTGCAAAGAATTTCGTTATAAGAGGCGAAAAATACATTACGTAGACACCAAGCCACGAAAAAAGTTTGACTTGACTGATATTTCAATGTACCAAAGTTAGAGTTAGCGAGGGTTTGCTATATATAGACTAAAGAAACAATAACTAATTTGCAAAGTAAGCTTTTTCACTGGCTATAGTAGCTTAACCACCAGAGTGTGTCCTTGCACTAGTAAAAATGTTGTCTCACTACAAAGTTTGTTGGTGCTCTGGGTGAGATTTTCAGTAACTGTGTGTTAGAGCTAAGCTACCATATTTTCCAAGATGTAACTGAGCTGAAAAGGGTGAAATAAAGCTTTACATATGACCTGTGCAAACAACCTGACCGAAACAAATCTCTCTTAAAAAGAAGAGCAAAAAAATTGACTGGTTTTGCATGTTAAGGCGTTGCTGCTCTCACTGCAGGGCCAGTATAATGCAAGGATTGTTTTCGCTCGATTCTGTTTCTTTCTTATCATTCACCATTTATTGAAAGTTGATCCTGGTGCTAACGTAGGTGAAACGCCACTCTGAGCTATTGCAAAGAGCAAAAAAGAATAGTTACATTATACTAGCCCTGCTCTCTGTTTAGGTGTGGTGCATCTTCATGGAAACACGAATTCTGCTTTACATTCTGTCAATATTGCAGTATGAATCGCATTCCCCTGAAACTGCACCACAATTATTGTAAAACTCACACCTCCACTTTTCACTTATAATAGCTTTTAATGTTTCATATGGGTTGCATGCGTGAAAATTCAGTGACATGAATCGCACTGCTTTTACTTCGTTCTTCAATTGCTCTAAATATCACAAAATGCTTAATGTCGAGGTTTTAGTTCATGTAACCTAAGTTGTAACTGTTCATCTGTTATAGCTGTAAGAAATGGGCTGCTTCAGCCTGGAGTCACAAATTACCAGTGTTCATATTTATTGGTTCTATCATTTTTGTATTTGACTTACCTTTTGGAACTACCAGCTTCAATACCAACCTTATGTGGTGCTGTGAGCATATCAATTTTTACCAGCTGCACATGAGTCGACACAAATGGATAATCACTGCTAAGGCGAGTAGTAAATACGGCACTGATCTGTGAAGCTGTGAACTGTTAGGAATGGCCGTTCGGGGTGGCAACATGCCAGCTTTCAGCCCGCTGCACGTGTTCCAAGCCCACCAGACAGGGAGCCCTTCCGAGAACTGCGGATGACCGGCAGCCACGTGGTGCGCGGTCAGCTCAGGAATGTGGTACTCCGCCGCGCCACCCGAGACGGAGCACAGTTCTACGAAGCCCTTGGTCGTCGACTCCGGAGCCTTTGTGTGTATGGGCTCGAACTTGTGTGCATTAGTGTGTGTGAGCCATACTGCGGGGCGGCGGCAAGTTTACAATGATTGGACGAACATTCCCGACCATTCGTGCTCCGTCCACGCCGAACGATGACGTCGAACTATGACGTCAAGCGGAGAGCTTATAAGCAGCGTTTGCCGGCTGCTAGAGTGTGCTCGTGTTGTGCTCGTTGTCGGGAGCTGAGTGCTCTGTCATGCTTGAAATGTAGTAGTGAGCTGTGTGCTCGTAAACTGTTTGCTGTATGTTAGTTTTGCGGGCTCCATATGGGAGTCGCGCTAGACTGCCAATGTATCTTGCTTAAACTGTTAATATGTAAATAAATCCTGTTCACCGAGTTCCTGTCTACGACCTTCCTCTCCTTCAAATGGTGGCAGCGGCGAGATAGTCCGACGAGTCCTACATCTGGTTGACAGCGGTAGGATCGCCTGTCAAATCTAATAGAACTCAGTGGTTACACCCTTTGCTCTGTTTGTGATCTGAGCACCAGCAGCTAAGTCGATGTTGGGTGCTATTCCAAATTTTCACAGAATTCCATCTTTCCTGTTTCTTTATAAATTGCAGCTTATGATTTTAAAGTAAAAATAATGTAGAGAATTTTTTCAGACTGTTGGCTCCTAATGTACGCCTTTGTGCATTGCTTCTTTCAGCTGCTTCCATGATCTCCCGGCCAACGGGATCCAACTTCACCACTATTGCAGCGTTGGCTGTCAATGAGGATGTGCCACTTTCTACATTTACACTGGAACTCTGCCATGCACTTCGCAGCATAGGTAACACGCCTTGTTTATGGAAGTTCGTGGCACACCCACCCGGCCACAGAGTCACTGGCTCTGGCACTGGTGTGGGGTTTTTAACATTGGTGGACTACCCATGTCTAGCTTTTGTTATACATATTGCTTTTCTTAATTTTCCATGTATGCATCCACAGGAAAGTTAGCTACTGAAGCCTCCAGCACCACTTTGCAAGACTCATACTGTTAAAATTAAGCTTTCTTTTTTTTTGCCAATTGGAAATCATTTGTAAACATTGTCCCTGTGCATGTACATGTTCTTTAGAATTGCTTTACAGCCTATTATTATTATTATTATTATTATTATTATTATTATTATTATTATTATTATTATTATTATTATTATTATTATTTATGACATACTGGAGACATAAATTTGGTCCTTGTAGGACAGGCACACATACAGTCAACAGTAAAGAGTAAACGAGGTAACAAAACATACATAATTGCACTACAAAAAAAAATTCCAATACTGCAATAATTGCAATAAAATCATTGAAATACATAAATTGCAAGCTGCACTAGTGCGTGTTTTTCATCTCACCCTTGTTCGTTTGCGCCATTCTTCCTCGAGAAACAATATACAAATAAAATTTAAAAAGAAAGAAAACAAACACATACAATAGGCTTTCATTCTGCATGTAATCAGAACAGTTCGGGTAAAGAATTACACTCTGAAATTCTACGAGGTAGGAAAAAAACCTTATCTGTTTTAGTAAAGTAGGGGGTAAATGAATTCAGATAACTGAAATCTGTGTCTTGTTGACATTGGGGTTACTATCATTTGGGCTCTAGTGATAATACACGCTTAAAAAGTGAATGTAAAAAGTTAAAGCAGTGCAATTTTTTTGTACTTCAAAAAGTGAAATATCATTAGCCTTCATTAGCTGTGTAGGAAAATCAGTGTGTTTAAACTTAGAATAGATAATGTCGACAGCCTTTCTGTGGATTTTCTCAAGTTTTTTTTAATGGTAAGGGAGCCCTGAACCACTTTTTATCGAAGTGGAGAAATTGAAGTTAAAGTAGGCTATTTCAGAAATACTTTGCCGCAACAAAAGTGCTTCAGTGAAAGCTGTGGCAGAGCAGGGCCGGCCCAAATACTCCACATACTCAGCGTCACCGCGTTGCGCAGTTCTAATTTCATTTTGCATGTTCACGTTGATGCCACTACTTGCAATTTTGGCACCTACGACAAGCCAAATGTAAGCCAAATGCCATTTTCGTCAGTGAGCCGCAATGCGCTCAGCCAGCGGACTCGTCACTGCACCTCACAATGGCCGCAGTACCTACGCTACGTATCAGACCGCAGCTACGTGCAACTGTCGTGTGTATGTGCAGTGTTTGCTTTGTTCATGCTACAGGGTTTGAGTGCGTGCTCGCATTCATGTGCTCCAGTCTGGCCATGCTAAGTGGTGTCAATCGGGCTTTGTCCTGCACCAGCTTGACTGACGAATAGTAGCCACATCTAACTTGCATATATTGAAGTGCTCTCACTAACTCATTATGAAGCGAAGTCTGCCAAGGCGTCTAACCAGGAGTGGTCAGGAATGAGCACGTGCTGGCAAGCGTGTGTGTGGTGGTACCTTAAGTTTCACATGGTTCAAGGCTACTTGAGTGTTCAAAACTAGTCAAAATGAGCAAGACCTGATGGCTACGGTACGATAAGAAGGGTGGCCAAAGTTTCATTCCTTCACGGGTGGCTGCGGCCAAGCGTGATGATAGTCGATAGATGATAGTCTGCGTCTTTTGGGAGTATGTAATTATTGAAATTGGAAAGCAGATTTTCGCTTACTTCAGCCTGTTTATTAAACTGCATCAATAAATATACGCAGTAACAGTAGGAAGAAGTGCACTAATCCAAACAGCCTTCTTGATTGGTGTCAGCTATTGACCAATAGCAGCCATGTATGAGAATCTGCGATATTACGATATAAAGCGTCCAGAAATGTGTGAGGAGTAGGCTTCTGTTTAAACGAGCATTTGATAGAAAGGTGACTTCGGGGTCCACTTGCGAGCTTCACGCACCATGCACGACTGCAAAACTTGACTGAGTTGTTCACTGCAGCGTATGCTATCCGCGGACTGTATCTTCACCAAGCCCGAGGGGTGGTTCAGGACCTTTTAAGTCTACCTTCGTATTCAGAAATGCATCTTAACTTGAAGCCTATGCTTGGCTTGATCTAAATGACACCTGTCGTGAAAGTGCCAAAAGAAATGCAATCAGCTTTTTGGGCACATTGACACCAGGCATCATTTAGATTGTCTGACGTGGGCTTCAAGTTAAAATGCATTTCTGAATACAGTAGAGCCTCGTTCATATGTTTTGGAAAAAAACTGCGAGAAAAAGCGTACTATACGATCCGAAGTAACTAAAAAATTCGACAGACTCAACTATTGTTGACATCTATGTAATGCGAAGCGTCGCGCAGATCGTTGCGGCACGAGACGCCGACGTGCCGTGCGTTGAGCTGCCCAAGAAGTGTTTTGTTTTCCTCTTGCATAGTGTTTTAAGAGGACAATGGGAAACCAAAACGAAATCTAGCTGGTGGGCGACGCCGGACACCGCCGAAGTGTCCTGCTTGTTTGGATTGTCACCTCCTAAAAGCGTGCAGTACGCTACCAATGGCATTACGCGTCAAGCGCTGTAAAACGGATAGGCGAAGAAGCTTATCACAATAGGTTTGGCGGCGATAGCTGTGAATGCGGCGTGCGACGACCTGGACAGAGATTTGCTGGTACCGGAATAAGAAACTGTGTGCGCTGTCGTTTTCACGTCAGACGGGCGGCCGTATACTGTTCTTGATCGCACGCGCTTCGCGCCTTTTCGTGTTCGCATGGTATCAAGCGGCCCGAAAACATACGATCGCAGTCTGCAGTGGGGAAATGTGGTGCGTTTCGGTTATCACCTATTAAAAGCGTGCGCTACGCTTTCGACGGCACCACGTGCTGTGAAAAAGATAGGCGAATATGCTTATCGCAATAGGATTGGCGGTGATAGCTGTGAATGTCACGTGCGATGACCCCGGAGAAGATTTGCTGGTACCGAAATGAGAAACTCTGCGCGCCGGCGTTTTCACGTGAGACGGGTGGGCAAGTATTACGGTTTGGTGAAGCTGCTGCGGCGGGCAGCGATATACTATTTTCGATTGTGTGCGCCTCCTGCATCTTCTTTTTTTAAACATGGGGTCTAGCAGCCGGAAAATGTATCATACAATCAAAGTTTGGCGATGTACTGAACATTGGTGCCGAAAAGTAGTGTTTTCCGGGAATGTATGAACCAGTAAAAATAAGCATAACTTAGTTGGGTCATTTTTTGTGTTCTCGATTGCAAACGTTGGTGCCGGGAAAACATATGTAACGGGAATGCATCAACGAGATGCTATTGTACATGCGTTAGTGTATGAATCCCATGTAATGCAGGCATATCCCAATTTCAGTCAAAGATACGATAACTATAGCGTTAGCAGGTGAATTTCTAAGTTTGTCTTCAACAGTGTTTTTGAAAAGCCGATTAATGTATGTTGTTCATACACCAGTTCTAAGAAAGATTATCAGTGAATGTTATTCCTGAATATTTGTACACAGTTAACTTGTTTAAGCAGTGATGACACTAATTCCTATTCATGTTTTAGCGATCTTTTCTTGTGTGTTATACAAATGCAAACTGTTTTATTTTTGTTCAAGGCCATGCCCCATTCAAAACACCATTTTAATATGTTATGTAAGCTCAAATCAAGTTCTCATTATGTCATGAAATAACACTAACATGCAGTTGTTTGCGAGCAGTGTAATTTGTGTGCTAGTGTTACAACAGTGACAATGTCATTAGTGTGTAATTATTTATAGGTAAAACAATGGCCTAAAGAGGCTGCCCTGAGGCACACTGAATTTATCAGGAAGAGAGCTTATGCTGTTCTCATCAATTGAAATAAACTGCTATCCAAGAAACTATAATATCAGGAAGATTAATATTTCTTAGTTTTTTATTAAGTTTAAAGTGAATTACTCGATCAAATGCTTCGCTAAGATTTTAGAAAATGGTATCAATTTGACCATTAAAAGTTTCCAAAGTTTTTGCAAATGTATGAATTGCAGTTATTAGCTGTGTTGTGGTGGAGTAACCTTTCCTAAAGCCATGTTGACAACTTCTTAATATTGAGTTTTGTTCTAAGAATACTGTGATATAGGTAGTGATAATGTGCTTAAATAATTTGCAGCATGATGAAGTTAATGATATCGGGCGATAATCTTGTAATGACGAGCAATCGCCCTTAAAAATAAGAGCAACACAAGCTGACCTCCAGTCGTTGGGCACCTTTACAGATAACAAAGAGGCTCTGAACAGTCACAAAAAATGTGCCGGTAATTTCAGTGTAGTGCCTAAGAAACATTCTTAATCTCGTGTGCGCCACACAGTGTCTTTGTTATAAAGTTCAAAAGCATGGATGCCATTCCTTGTTAGGAAAGTAATTTGCTTCATGTGCCTGGAGCATGGTAGGATCAGGCATGCTACTGAAACTGCACGAGAAAATACGCTATGAAAATAGTAATTTAAAAGTTCATTGAAGTCCGTATAGAGGTTCCATTGATCGCTATCTCTGTCACAGGCTTCTTCCTGCGGCTTAAATACACCAAAACTTTTTTTGATGTCCCCTTTATGAAGTTAGGCAACAGCATTTTAATGTGGTCTTTCGAGCTACGTACTGTAGACGTCGGCTTGGTTTGTAACTTATTGATTACTTCTGGCTGCACATGCTTTTTATTACTCCGTTTTATTTTCCACCTTAGCTGTAAGATATTATGCTTCATCCGTGGTGTGCATTTGCTTGCTTTCTTTGATTGTTTAGCACAAATTTATTACTACAATACCGACACATTCCAATAGACCTTGACTATAATGTTGATACACCGTTTTCATCATTACCGAATTCAGTAAGGCAGGCATTCATGTATTCTACCACACTAGCATCATCAGCCTTAGAGTAGTCTTTGAATCGACACATTCCAACACTTACAGCAAAAACAGGCTTAAAAATAGGTAATGACACAGCTACAAGTTTCTCATCTAAAAGACCCTCGTCAACTGACACAGCATAGTCAGAAAAGCCACAATTTAGTTACACTAGATCCAGTACTGTACTAGTAGAACCTTGAACACAAGTACGTTCAATAACTACTTTAAGTCATGTGTCAGCATAATATCAAAAATAGTAATAATATTTTGATCAACCTTGCAACCTGCCTGAAGTTGTTCCCAGTTAATGCTATGTTAATTAAAATCACCCACAAACAAAAGGTTATTATGTTTGGCCTGGTAATCGGGTGTGGCATCAGGCAGTGTATAACATGCATACAGCACAAAAGAATGCCCCCAGCATGATAACTTAATGCAGTGGCACTGATTATCATGAACCTCATCAATATATGTCGCTTCTATTTGATGCTTTACAAGAATAGGTCACCTCCACCCCTACTTGCTTTTTCCCTACAGAAGACTTCATAGCAGGAAGGGAAAACTAGCTCATTGCTTATCTTATTACGTAGACCAGTTTCTGTGATGACAAGAATATGAGCATTGTACTGAATTTCCATTGAATCTACCTTGTTAACTATACTGCGAGCATTTATTTAAGTTAGTGATAAATAATTGCTTTTCTTTGCTTGAGCACACTTGGCTAAGGTATATGAAACTGGTTCTTTCCAAGCATAGGAAATTTGAAGCAGTACTTTACACACTGTCAGTTGGTGTGTCTATTTATGCATATGCGCGTGTCATAATGTTATAGAGCAACTTGACCTTTCCAGCTCACTTTTCTAACGGGTTCTTTATCATTCTTTTCCTTGTGCCAGACATAAGCGTCTTTGTTGATGTTTGTTGTTGTTTTTCCTGGTTTATCTTTGCATTCACCTGCAGTTCCTTCCTGACGTCATAAACTCTTCAAGAAAAGTCCTCACCAATTGAAATTCCTGTCTTTTAACTTGTAGCCATTTTTCGAAATTAGAACTTGTCTCTTGAGTTCAGAAGCCTCAAGATAACTGGGCAGTTCTTGTTGGTTACCACTTTGCCTAATCATTGGATGCCTTCCATAGGGGTTTCGTTGACTTCAAGAATGTTGTAAAAAAATATTTCTTAACGGCAGTTTCCAGTGATAGGACATTTTGCTTTCTGTTTTCAGGTATCCACCACAAATTATGAAATTAGATGTTCGTCTATTGTTTTCTAGCTCGTCAGTTCCTTTTTCAAGCATCTTTTCCACATTATTACATTGATTTAGCTGTTCCTGGCATGAAGTAATCTTGTCGTCCAGGTTTGATTGGGCATCTACTTTCTTCTCGATTTCTTTTAGCTGCTTCCAAATTTGAACTGGTTTGATCGGGACCAGGGTTTGACTTATCGTACCTTTCCCCCCCTTTCCAGCAGTATTAGTTTTCTGAGAGAGGAAGCAACGACATTCAGCAAACAACACAGCCACAGCTGGTTGGTTTAGCTGGTGTGGCAGCACCAGCTAAAAGGGGTCGCTTGAACAAAACATTTGCCATATTGTCTTTTTCCTGTACGGCAAGAAGCAAAGGGTTGTAAGCAATCCATATCCTTTTGGTCTGTGGCTGCCAGTCTAAAGGCTAATCTTTTATAGGCACCTTGGAAGGTGTTGCGTCATGCAGGCCATGAGTGCAGTGTTCTACGCCTGGTGACTTTGAGTGGCCTGGCAGCCTGGTAAACGTCAAATTCCAATTGCTGGTTTCATGACAGTCGATACCATTGTGGTCATGGACCAAATTAGCAGTTTGTGCTACTGGGGGGTTAGTCTTTGGGAAACCAACCAAATGCGCACATCTTTCCTCATATTTGAAAGTTTGGCTGAACTTGGTTTGTCCTAACAGGAGTGTACTGTAGTTCCCACACATTGGGATAAAGCCATCACACTCAAAAAAGCCACTACATATTCATGTCCTTGCCAAGATGCATATGGCCCAACAACGAGCACAGAGTTTCTGCAGCAGTAGTAGACATCTGTTCCTTTACCTATAACGACAGCAGTTATTGGTGGCACAATACTAAGATTGTCCTGTTGGCCACAATCCTGTGTTTGCTATTAAAAGATCTCAGCTCTGTACTAACCAAACAATTACCCAGTGCATTTAATTTATTCAGTAATTTGACAACATAATAGTTAAAAATTTTTTTGCTTGTCCAGTGGAATATGAATTGATGGGTTGTCATGTGACATCGGAGTGGTCATGTGTTATGGGGTAAGCAGCGGTCATTGCAGCAATTTGAGAATACATTAAAAACATTATTCACATAAGATAATGATGGGCACTTTGTTCTAGCTGCTACACTTGTGAAACATAGAATCTGATGCTGCATTCATCTCTTTACCAGAAGTAAAAGCCTAAAAACATTGATAATGTGCAGAAGCAAACTCAAGCAAGAAAAAAAACCATCACAAACATGTGGCAATCTATTGAGTTTTTATATCTCTTATGCTGTCACTATGCAGGATAATTTAGTGCCTGAAGGTGATATGGTGTGTAAGAACTATTTTTTCAAAGTTGAAAGCTTAAGGCATTTTATAGTGCATGTTTATTCTCTGCAGTGAGCATAGCATGAATTTAACCTGGAGAAGGCCTCTGCTCTTTGTGCTTGTTTTGCATAGTTGTAGGTATTACAACTTTACAAGTTACTTTGTAGGATCAAAACTGGAGAGCAGTACCTGAAATATTGTAAGACCTCTGTGAAGTCAATAATCCTTTATTTTCTCTTTAATATTGCTACAGGACCAGTGTTTCGGCTGACTTCCGATTACATCAAGAAGCAACTTGGGGCTTCTGCACTTGACACGTAAGCCCTTTTCAATGGCGTTAGTGTGGTGCTCCAGTATTTGACAAGCTTTTGACACTTTATTTTTTAGTGGATGATAGTGATGATCTGAACTTTGCTGCAAAGTTTGTGCCATGGTATTTGGGTAGGTGGTGCAGTAAGTGGTTATGTTTGTGCAGAGCCAATGAGTACCGCCTGTGCAACTGGTTGGGTCAGCAGGAGGACCGCAACAGAGTGCTTCTGTACCAGTGTGACAGCCAGATGAGCTCATGGACACAACGCTGTATCCGGCAGGCAGACTGCATACTCATTGTGGCCCTCGCAGATCAGGAACCGCTTGTTGGGCAGGTGCGGTCAGAGTGCCAGAGAAGGGGAATAAAGCATTGTGCCAAAATCTGGCAGCTTTTGACCCAAAACTGCAGCAAAATGAGTGTGTAAAGTGCTCCCATTTTGATGCAGTCTTGTGTCTGACACGTGCTGCATGCAAGAAATTATAAGCTAACACGGGAAAGAAAAAGTGTTTTGTGACTGCTAAAAGTGCTTTTTAAGTTTTTCTTTTACTTATGACACCATTGGTTGGCAGGCTGTTACAGGGTGGGTTTACAATACTTACACATAAAGCTTCAAAATTCAAGTAATCGGAGCTCTTTGAACATTACACAATGCAGCCATATGTAGTTAAAACTAAAATAAAACTTTAAAAGAACACTCGTATACACCTCAGGCTTGAGATAATACATGCATATTTGGGACCAAGAAAACTGCTAAAAGAACAAACAAAATCTCACAAAAAGGCATGCAAGTACAATAACATACAAGTTGAAAACCTGAAGTCCTGGAGTAACAAAAAATATATTTCCCACCATAATACCCTAAAGCAAAAAAATATTTAAATACAGCATATGTTTAACATGAAACCATTTCGGTAAAAAAGTTCTTTTATAAAATTGATCTTAAACATTCTTCAAACATTTCAGCCGTACTGCATTGCAAAACACTATTTACTGCTGCTAACAGCATTTCAACCAGAAATGTGTAGATAAATGCTTGCCCAAATCTGATACATCCACTTGTAATAAAAGAAAAACTATCATGTGCAAGAAATGTGCTACGCTCAGGTGGGTGCAGATATTTTTTCAACTTTCAGCTCTTTCCCTACCATGGGGAAATCGGTGTTTCCTGTAGGTTACACAAATTTCTTTTTTCTGAAAAGCTATTGCATCCAAAATTTTACACAATACATGAAAGCAAATCAGAATGAATCTGCTTTTCAGGCATACCATATTTATTAACGAGTTTTATTTCACTAAAAAAATATTTATTGCCAGACACAGGAGTGTTGAATAAAATTGAACAGAACTTGTAAAGATATACTTGTATCTTAAAAAAAATGTTGTTCATGTAAATGATAATTAAGCACATGATGATAAAAAAGTTGAGTATTGATCTTTGCCAAAGTGATCTAATGCAAGTCTCTAGGTCTAATGCTCGCTGACCTGCACAAAAAAAAAAAAAAAAGCTAAGCCATCATCTGATAAAGCAGTGACGATGTTGCAGCCAACGCCGGTTTGATCTCATAATTCTAATTTTTATGCTGTTTTAAGCTGTTTTTCAGAAAATGGGGAGGCATGTTTTGTGTGAAGTGAACAAAAACTGCGCAATTCTGGCTAAATAATAAGTTGCTGCATAAGGACAGTAGCCTAAGCAATACAAAACCAATCTGAGCAGTTTACTTATTTTAATCATTTGTGATTAGTGTATTTATATGCAGCTGTAAATGCAAAGGCACAGTTTAGGCCAGGCATTTTGGAGCCATTGCAGTAATGTGTAAAAGCAGAGCCAAGCTTGTGCTTCAATGTTGTGTGTGACATATGTATTATGGATTAGACTTGCAATGGTTGTATGTCCATAGCTTTTCTTTTTTAGGTGTCGCTTTCAGAATGAAACTTGGAGCTTTCTTTCTTCTTTTTGTCAAGACGGCCTGTGGTATTGGAAGTTATAAAGCTGTCTGGGGTACATTATCTCTCTTTACCTTTCTCTGGCAAATTAGCGGAAGAAAAGGACACTAAACCAAATGAAGGACAGCACAGAAATTGTGTACTGTAAACGTATATTAAAATCAAAAGAAGTTATATTTGGCTAGAATGTATTGTTGCATTTCCAGGCTCTCTTGTGTTCATGGCAGTAGGATGATTCAGGCTCCAGCGTGTAAATTTGTGACAGCTCCATGCTTAAGAAACTAGCTGCACAGAGGAAGCCGGCAAACACTGACACCAAGGACAGCATAGGGGAAATTACTTGTGCTTAAAAAAGAAATAAAAAAACAATAAATTAATGGAATCATTTCATTATTTCATTTATTAAGCACAAGTAATTTCCCCTATGTTGTCCTTGGTGTCAGTGTTTGTTGGCTTCTTATGATACGACTAATAAAAATAGGGCCCCTCGGTTAACACCCTTTCTTCTCGTTTATCTGCACATAGATGGCACATCAGTCTTAAAGTAATTATGTCTAAAAGGTGTTCTAGTTAGTGTTTCATATACATGTTTTGAGTAGGTTAATGGTAATGGCCAAACAGTTTCTGTTGCTTTCCTTGCACACCTGTTTTGGGACTGATGAGCTTGTGTGCCTTATTTTAGGGGCTATTTAATTTTAAGGTAATATGATGGCGATATTGTGTACTGTTATGTGTGAAACAATGTTGTTGCAGTGTGTAATGTAAATGGTGTAGTACCATTTGGATTTATATCTTTTGACTGAATTGCTATAGTAATGTGATTTAGCAGAAGCTACATTTTGTGAGGCAGGTTGAATAGAAGGCAAGTGCTGCTATCTCTAGTATGCTGGGAAATTAATTTAGCTAGTCAATTTGACGCCTCTGCAGTTTCCATGACTGAATTAAATGCGATTTTTCTGAGACAGAAATGTGCCTTGTTAGTGCATTTCGTGGAGTTCTTGACTTCTCACTTGAAATTTGAATGGGTCTGAGAGCCTGCATTATAACCTCATTATCAGGTGGTTCCATTACTGTTTAGTGACTCGTAAGATGCACAGGTAGGACAATTACTTTAGTGTGAGTGGTACAAAACTATACCTTGGTTCCTAACTGTCAATGTTTAGCTGCAAGGCGTTTTTCAACCATGCTTATCCACCACCTGCTTTGCATTATAGATAGCATTTGCCATTGGTGTATGTAAGCTCTTCTCAGAACTCTGTTGACAAAAAAATGCATTCTTTAACCTCAAAACAAGCTGATGGATCCCTTCCTAATGTGGTCTTTTGTCTTTTAAAGCTTGGGTAAGTAACGTGTGAAAGAATTACTGCCAGTACTTATTTATATGGCACAAAACACTTTCGCATAACTTCCCTTTCATCAAACATCATATTTATTCTCAGTGATGCTTGTAATTTAATTGTGCAAAATCACTATTTACTGCATGCATTATTTACATTGTCATTTCTTTTTACAGCTGGAGAAGCAGGCAGAAAACATAGCACAGCGGACCCAGAAAGAGCTTGTTCTCCTGCACAGGGATGGTGCAGACAAGCCACGCAATACAGTAGCCTGGCTAAACATGCGCTCCTGGTGTTCCTCTCACCATCACATTCGATGCCCTAAACGCATGTTCATGCGCCACTCACCTTCTCGAATTGTAAGCACCAGCCAATATGTTTACAATGTTGGCATAAGAAATAGCTAGAGGTATGGGAAATAGCAAATACTCGAAATTGAATATGAATCGAATAGTCTTGGTTATTTGATTTGAGAATTCATTATTCGAAATTGTTGAATAAAGTCAACTTCCATTCATTCGATTATACGGGACCAACCAAATTGATCAAATTATCTGGCTGCTCAAATAAGAACAGGCATAAAAAACATCCTAACACAACACCATTTTGGCAGCAATTTTAACTCTCCTCTGAATCGAATGCGCACCTAGTTTTTATGTGCTCATGATACAAAACACTGTGCACTCAATTTTAACGCATGCTAGGTTTTATAACAAAAAAAATTTAGTATGCCTTAAAGTCTGCTGATCACAAATAAAATGAAAGCTGTAGTTTGCCTTCATAAATGTATATTTATCTGCACTTAAGTCCTTTGTTGTAGATCTCAAATAGCCTTTTATCGTTATACTCAGAGTCTACAACATTTCATCCTCCATTCAGTTCACTGTGTTTACAAATTTGTTTCTTGAACTCTGCAACAGTCATGAAGGGCATAGTGGCGTACACCTAGACTCAGCACTTCACGAGCTCATCCTGTGATGCATGCAAGTATACTGAATGCCGAAAACTTTGTGATGTGATTCTGTTACCACTACATGAGCACATAAAATAAGTTATATTTTAAAATGAGCCTTTGTAATTGAAGTTTGATAACGGTGCATTGTCATCATTACTCGATGTGATAACTCCTGCTGCTATCTTGTGCTTGCAGTGACGATAATGCTTGATCTGACTGTAGGCCATTTTTAATGCTGCAAAGACGGGTTCAGTTTCATATAAATTGCAATGTGCAGACAATTTACAGACCCGTTCTCATGGAAAAAAAGTGCACATTAGAATCAGAAGAATAGTAGTCATTGTGAACTGTCATTTTCACTTTGAAATTGGCCAAAGGTACACCAAAAATGCATTTTTGGTGGGAGAAAACGTGTCCTCAATGCTTTCACTGACCTCTGAGCACTGCGAACACTGATGCTGCTGCTGTTTGGGTCACAGTTAGGTTGACTACTTATTGGGTGCTTCCCAGTCAAGCCTGAAATTTTCTGGCGAACGCCAATTTCAGGATAGAAATAACAAAAGTTTGGGCCCATATAAATGTATGAGTGCTGACCCAGGACCTCTGATCAGGATAAAATCAATTGAAAAATTGAATTAACTCGAGCCAAATTAATGAAAGTGCACTGCATTCATTTCTCTTCAAATATAAGGAATAAGAGCAGTTACTGGAGCTTCAAGAGAGGCAGGCCGATGGCAAGTGGTGACTGCTCTAAGTGATTCTGCTAGAACAAAGCCAAGGTTGTTGTGCAGAGGCAGCAGTATCTGAGCGAATATGTGAGATAGATAATTCCTGATGAATAATTTCAGATTATATCGTATAAGAATGCCATGCTTTTAGGCAACTTATGAATTTGTAGTCTAAATTTAAACAAATCAAATTATTTTCCAGTCTCGCTGTCCTTTCACCCCTCTAAAACAACTTGCAGTACTATGGTATTACACTTATCTCCTTCAACAAACAACACATTTCATGTATCTGGTGAGGTGTTGTTTTCTTGTTCTATTACTGTGTTGTTATAATGTGCCATATAACTGAAAGCAGTTGTTAGTTATTCATAAGCTCCTCAGTTCACTGGCCATCTAGTTGGAAGATGCTGTGGCAGATGATAAGTAAGTAATTTTTTACCAAATAAATGGCCACCTAAATATTTGGCCTTGTTTATAAATGAGAAAAAAATTGTATTTTGTAGGTTCTCAAATCTGCTCTTGGGACAATAGAAGGACAATACAGTAGTGCAAACAATTACAAGGGCATTTATTGCACCTTTACTACACCAATGCCAGCTAGCCGAATCACAACCAATAGAACATGCCGATGGGCACTGACGAATCGAGGAAGTTCGACTCGCCGCATGTCGGCACATGCATGAAACGTGTGTGCAGCCCACCGCCCCCAAGCCAAACAGGCTATTTCCTTTTGTGCCTGAGTAACCCCGCCATTAAGTGGCGTTAGCAGCGCAACACCCGTGCCATCTCTCACACTAATCTGCAACTACACCGACCACTGCCAGCGCCCAGCTAAGCGAGCAAGCTGGATTACAGGAAATGCGAGAGCCTTGCGGGAGAAGCAACATCAAGGGACGTGTGAGAGTCGAGCGTCCCCACAAGTTGTCTTTTTTTTTTCAATATTTATAATATACAGTCAAACATTGATATAGCGAACTTCAGTACAACAAAATTCTCAATATAATGAATATTTAACTTTTTATCACTTGTCCATAGAACACCATGTATTTAGAACCTCAATATAACGAAACTTTTTTAAACACGATTTTTTCATTTCACTCCCACAGCGATGGAATTCCAAGACAATAAATGGAAACTTCCATGGACACAGATGGTCAAATGTTTTAATTGCAAGCGGCTGCTTCCGAACGCACCTCTAAAATCGCACGCTGCGCAACAAAGACTGACCACCAAAGCAAAACAATGTAACCTTTATTAAGTCCAAGTGTGATAAGATCTTATCGTGCCCTGCGCGATGTATGCTTTGAGAGCGAGTGAAAGCGTGCGAGGACTATACGAGAAGGATGATGGCTTGAGGAGTGCCATCTTCCCATGCGAGCAAGGGTTAAAGGGACGGGGGTGGAGCAAGCACGCAGTTATTTAATTGAGCACCTGCAGGGGGATCGGGTTTTTTCAGTGTGGGGTCTTCTTCATAGGCAATGCACCCCCAGTGTCACATTCTTTTTTGAGGTATTATTATTACCAGTGCGGTCTCGTTCAGAAAGACTTCTCCAATGCATGAGACAGACTGCCGAGACTGTAAACTGTTTGATGTACCTCCCTCCAGACACAACTAGTGAATTCACAGTAAGCGCTGAAAGTTTTCTCATTTTCTAATTTTCTTCTTTTTTTTTCCACACTACTTTTAAGTGCTGTTCAATTCCGCTGAACATATATCGTGCATCTAGCCGTGTTCATGGCCACTTGTATACGGGAGACTCCGAAACCACAATGTTAGAACCATTGAGAAATACTATGCCATGCCACCTGCCGCGATCATCAAAACCCGTATACCGCGGATAATTCAAGCATGTGTTCAGGCATTTCAGATATACTAAATGGATTTGAACTGACTCTAAAGGCATGCCTCGCGCTGACTTTCTAGGATGTAGAAGTGACAGGTAGGGTAAAGTGCAGTGATCATAGGTGAGTGAGGGCTAGGATTCACCTCAATTTGAAGAGAGAAAGAGCAAAATTGGTCAAGAAGAAACAGGTCAACCTAGAGGCAGTAAGGGTAAAAGCAGATAAATTCAGGCTGGTACTTGCAAACAAATATGCAGCCATAGAACAAAGAGATGATGATGACAGAGCTAATGAATGAAACTAACGAGGCGGGCTTCAGAGGCAGCAATTGAAGTGGGAGGCAAGCTCTCCTAAGTAACAAAGGACCTAATAAAGAAACGAGAAAGAATGAAAGTGTCCAACTCAAGAGATAAGATAGAATTCGTGGAACTGTTAAAACTGATCAACAAAGCGAAAATAAGTGATATTCGAAACTATAACATGAGAAAGACTGAAGAAGCCATAAAAAATGAACGCAGCTTGAAATCAGTGCGAAAGAAACTTGGCATAGGACAAACCAAGATGTATGCACTGAAAGATAAGCAGGGTAATATCATCAGCAATCTCGAAGATATAGTAAAAGAAGCGGAAGAATTCTGTACTGACCTGTACAGCACCCAGAGGAGTCAGGATACCTCAATTAGAAACAGTAATGAACAGGATACAGAAACTCCTCCTATAACTAGCAATGAGGTCAGAAGGGCCTTGCAAGGCATGAAACGAGGAAGAGCGGCAGGAGTAGATGGAATAACAGTCGATTTAATCAAAGATGGAGGAGACATACTGCTTGGAAAACTGGCGGCTCTTTATACGAAGCGTTTATCGACTGCAAGGGTCCCAGAAAACTGGAAGAATGCGAACATTAAACTAATCCACAAAAAGGGAGACGTTAAATAATTGAAAAATTATAGGCCCATTAGCTTACTCCCAGTATTATATAAAATATTAACCAAAATTATCTCCAATAGATTAAGGACAACACTGGACTTGAGTCAACCAAGGGAACAGGCTGGCTTCAGGAAGGTATACTCTACAACGGATCACATCCATGTCATTAATCAGGTTATAGAGAAATCTGCAGACTACAATAAGCCTCTCTGTTTGGCTTTCATAGATTGCGAAAAGGCATTTGATTCAGTAGAGATACCAGCAGTCATAGAGGCATTACATAATCAAGGAGTACAGAACGCTTACGTAAATACCTTGAAAAATATCTACAGAGGTTCCACAGCTACCTTAATTCTACACAAGAAAAGCAGGAAAATACCTATAAAGAAAGGGGTCAGACAGGGAGACACAATCTCTGCAATGCTATTCACTGTGTGCTTGGAAGAAGTATTCAAGCTATTAAACTAGGAAGGCTTAGGAGTAAGGATTGACAGTGAATATCTCAGAAACCTTCACTTTGCAGATGACATTGTTCTATTCAGCAACAATGCAGACGAGTTACAACAAATGATTGAGGACCTTAACAGAGAGAGTGTAAGAGTGGGGTTGAAGATTAATATGAAGAAGACAAAGATAATGATGAATAGCCGGGCAAAGGAACAAGAGTTCAGGATCGCCAGTCAGCCTGTAGATTCTGTGAAGGAGTATATTTACCTAGGTCAATTAATCACAGAGAACCCTGATCATGAAAAGGAAATTCATAGAAGACTTAAAATGGGTTGGACGCATACGGCAGACATTGTCAGCTCCTGACTGGAAGCTTACCATTATCATTGAAAGGAAGGTGTACAATCGATGCATTTTACCAGTGCTGACATATGGGGCAGAGATTTGGAGACTGACAAAGAAGCTTGAGAACAAGTTAAGGACCGCTCAAAGAGCGATGGAACGAAGATTGCTAGGCATAACGTTAAAGGGGCACTAAAGGGAAATGCTAAGTTGAAGTGGACTGTTTAAATACCATTCCACAAACATCGCAACGCATGTTTTGTGCCAAGAAAAGACTTAGTTTACGACAAAATTGTATTTGAAGGGTCCGAATACCTTTTTCGAAATAGAAACAACCGAGGGAGGGGTGACATTGCACATGCCATCACCTCCCCCCCCCCCCCCCCCCTTTGCTGCCGTCGGTGAGTAAAACGGTACCTGACAGACGGCGGCACCAAGCCAAGAAAGAGCGGTGGTGGCTTAGACCATTCAGGCATCCCACGACATCAAATGAAGGTTGGATTCTCAGTTAGTTGCAGTTTGTCCGAGTTTCGTGAGGCAGTAAAACCAGCGCAGCACTACGCGATCAGGAAAGTACCGGAACGCAAAAGCGTGGGTGGCGCAGAGCCGAGCGAAAATGAAACCTTTCGACTGCCTGCATTGTGGTCAACGGTAATTTCAATTAGCTCTTTTTTCTAAACATGAAATGGAACTGGACAAGTAGCATTCTATTTCCTCTTATAATACAATACGAGGATGTTTTGTGCAATGAGTAGTTGAGTCCTAGTGACAGAATTTAACTGAGGAGTGCTTTCGTCATTGGGCAAGTGCTTGAATGTCCCGGGGGAGTCTCTAATCATGTCCTGCATTTACCTCGATTTCTCGATTATTAAGGCTCTGTTCTGCAATAATATTGATGCCTTAGAGATTCTCGAGCACTAATCTATCACTTTAGCTTGACTTAGTATTTGCCTTTAGTGTCCCTTTATGAGACAGAAATAGAGCGGCTTGGATCAGAGAGCAAACGCGTATAGACGATATTCTAACTGATATCAAGAGAAAAAAATGTAGCTGGGCAGGTCATGTAATGCGCCAGTTAGATAACCGTTGGACCATTAGGGTTACAGAAAAAATACCAATAGAAGGCAAACGCCGTCAAGGACAGCAGAAGACAAGGTGGAGCGATGAAATTAGGAAATTCGCGGGCGTTAGTTGAAATTGGTTGGCGCAGGACAGGGGTGATTTTAGATCGCAGGGAAACGCCTTCATCCTGCAGTGGACATAAAACTGGCTGCTGCTGCTGCTGCTGCTGCTGCTGCTGCTGCTGCTGATGATGATGATGATGATTATGATAAAACGAACACAACAGTTTATTTTTGATTATGTGAAGGGAACAAATGACATGGATAATGGCAAATGTACTATTGGTATGGTTCTCACATTGCTATCTTCGTTTTCTATCTCCTACCTAGTTCCATATTGATGTGCAAGCTTCTGCAATGGTACCACCGTATAAGGGTCAGAATTCGGTGTGGTTGAAGTTGCTTCTTTGGACAAGCCGTCATCTTCAGAGTCCATGCTTTGTTTATATTAGGAGTCAAAAAAGCCGCCTTCTAGTAAACAGTTGGTTTCATGCAAGCAACCATCTTAAATTTATCACGCGCTCACATTCAAGGAAGGAGCATTTTCGTTTATTCATACTCGACCAGACAAAGCAAAGAGAGCAACACATTGACACTTGTGTTCTATGCAGACGACAACAACGATGCGGGAATTAACGGGCTCCGTCTAGTAGGTCAAAGAGATTGGGTGAGGACGAAGAAGATGTGCCTCTGTTCTGTTTGTTTTTGAACAGGTTGTCCTGTTGTTTTTGAAGAACGTCTCCCTGTCTTCTGTCCGCGTTGTACTGCGACACTGGTGGAGGTGCTGGGTACTGACCTCGCCTGATGCTCCAGAGTCCTTCTGGAAGTTGTTCATCTAACCCGGACGCATTGTCACCAGTTACGACACCCGTGCATTGCTTTAGTCGTCGACTGCTAGGCCTTGCCCCGGAGTTCTCCCCCTCTTCAACCATGTCTCTCCAGGAGCTCCACACATCTCGCAATGGCTGAAACCAGCCCACCGCAAACACCCTAAAGCAGCCAGTTTCCCAGTCCACAACAGGTAACTGTTCTGCATCCGCTGGTTCCCGATCGCTATCGCGGTGCAGTCTTCGAAGACAGTGAAAACTGGCTTGACAAGTATAAACACGTCGCACAGATTAACCAGTGGACTGAGCAGCAAAAACTTTCGCCCTTGACGACAGTGGCCGTACTTGGTACGAGAACCGTGAAGCTAGCCTAACAACATGGAATGACTTTTGGCAGAAGATCATGAATACTTTTGCAAGTGCCGACCGACGTGACTGCGCGCAGCAAGTGATGGAGCTATGGGTGCAACAACCTGATGAGTCGGTCACAATGTTCGTCGAGGACATGGCCAGCCTCTCTTGTAGAGCCAACCCGAATATGACCGAAGATAGGAAGTTGCGCTACCTGATGTGAGGTGTAAAAGAACAGTTGTTCGTGGGGCTTGTGCGGATTCCACCAGTCACCGTCGCTGGCTTTATCAAAGAGGCTATGGCTATTGAGCGGGCCCTTCATCAACGGTGCAGGCAGTATGATCGACTGTCCACCAGCACCACAATCAATGCTGCCACAGGGACTGCGGAGTGTCAGAACCCCTTGCATGAATTCATTGGAGAGCTCGTCAGAGAGGAAGTGCAAAAGATTCGGACACCGACATTGGATAGACCCGTAGCATCAATCGCCGAAGTGGTGCGCGACGAAATCAGGCAGGAGTTCCCGGCACCCGATATTCAAGACCACCAGTGTCCCATGAGTTATGCCGCTGCTGTCAGATGTCTACCACCCGTCACAACCATACCGCCGTACCGCCAGCCTCCGACAGCCGCTCCTTGGTCGTGGCCGCAAGAGGAGGCTTCGAGGCGCACACCCGTTATGCCGCTGCAGTCAAACCACCAGCCGTCGTTCGCCACGCCCTCATCAACGGCGCAAAACGACACTACGAGATGGCCGCAATTTCGGAGAACCAACATATGACGGACCGTCGATAGGCGGCCACTCTGTTTTCATTGCAGAGGCGCCGGCCATATTTCGCATCATTGCTGGCATCGCGACACATCATTTCGACCTCTTCGTCCGTGTTCCTATGGTCGACGTGCAAATGAGTGCTGCTTTTGAGGGACCTCCAATAGCGCACCCGAATGACAAATTCGTGCCCAATGAGAGGTTCGATCTGGCCGTCGGTCGAGTTCTCCAACCCCTCCACGACAGATGGCTTCACCTACTGGACATACTTTTGCTGACCTCCTAGGAAGAAGGTCGCCCAGGCCACGCTGGGGAAACTAAAGGTGGCGACCTCTGGGGGTAAGGTTGCAGGCCCACCGCAAGACAGTAAAAAGCCCCCAACACTCCTGCTGCAGAACGCTGTGAAGCCGATAAACACCGAAGAAATTGTGAGCACCAACATTGAGCCGGTGACAGCGTTAGTCAACACTGGTGCCAACTTCTCTATAATGAGTCAGGAACTCGTCCTCCGCCTGAAGAAAGTAAAGACGCCATGGATGGGACCTCACATTAGGATGGCAGGTGGCCAACTACTGATGCCTACTAGAATATGTACTTCTAGAATTAACATTGGGGATTCTTCTTTCATGGCCGCTTTAAGGGGGGACATGGGTTGTGGAGATTATTTCCTGCATCTTATGGCCAAATCTGATGAAAATATGCAAGCTTACTTAGTTTTTCGTGCTGATTTCAAATATGCAATAATCATTCTTGTAGGTTCATTAGTTCAGGAGACTGACAGTGCTGCCACTCTATTGTTTCCGGAGACAATGGAAAAAAAACTGCTCAGCAGAAAGTGAATATTATTGCATAGCTAGATACTATAACGTGCAATAACTGCAATGCTGCAAAAAGTTTTCAAATGAAATTTTAATTAGCCATTCTGCAGGTGATCAAAATTCTTTCCTTGACCTAAGGCTACCACACCAAAAGAAAATTCATAAAATGGAAATATACATATGCACAAATTTGAAATTCTGCTCTCAGCACTTTGTAATATGTAGATTAGGCTTTCTGCTAAAGAAAGAATTAGTGCTCCAGCTGTTCTAGATCATGAGATATCACTTCGACAGTCTAGTGAAGTGACCCAAAAACATGTTTTGAGAAAAGTGAGAAAACGTGCAAAACCCTACTTTATTTACAAATTTACAGCTGTAACAGCTCAGTAGGCACCAGACATGTAGTCCTGCTGACTCCCAGCCCCGGTGTGCCGCTTTTTGAGGGACTGGCGCAAATTTTCTGATTCTTTGCACTTCTTGGCTGATGCTGTCATTCGACGCCTATCTTTCTCGGCCATGAGGGTGCGACTTTGCTCACTCGGATTTAGACATAGTTCTTTCATTATGTCCGTTGAGGCCCTTGCCCTTGCACACAACGATGTTCCCAGTATGACCCACGTTCAGTTCGGCGTAAAGTTCGCGAACCGACCGCACGCAGTCGCTCGTCAGATTACGCGCCGCGCGATCGGCCGCTGGCGTCAACTTCGTCTTCGTGTAGCTCTGGCATGTTTTCGTGTGAAGAGCCCGACGGCTGATGCCCATCAACGAGACAAACGTCATTGAACACGGTCTGTCGGTTCTCCGTTGCCTGCATGGCACGCGTAGCCAAAACGTTCACAGCGAAGGGTTTCATTCGTTCAGCACTGTGGACGTGCGGAGAGCTCCACACCGACGCAATCTCTCCACAGTTTGCGCACATAAAACGCAGCTTCACAGCGAGCCCGTATTCCCGCTCGTCTTGGACGATTTATAAGGCACCACTGCAGATGTTGCTGTTCGCAAATGTTAATAAAGTGTTCACAGCACTCAAATCCACAATCGTAAACGTAGTCCCATCAGGCGGGCGAAGTGCATCGTCGGTACTGTCACCCACACTCGCGTTTCCTCTCCGTCGCTCGAGCGGAAGACAACTCCGATAGCTTTGCTTTGGCTTCCTCCTCCTCCCGCTTGGAGGGTTGCCGGTAGATCGTATCTTGCCGTACGCGAGCGCTGGGTCGAAGGGTCAACGGCAGGCGGACTTGTCACAGTATCGGCAGCAGCCGATGCGGTCGTTAGGCCTGCCGTTGCTGCATCAACGATTTCGGCATCGGTCGCTGAGGTTGTGGTGTCCTGAGCGTTTTGCAGTGTTGAGCAGCATTTTTTGAAGTTTCCGATGAGTGTCCGTCCCACTTTTTACGCACCAAACTTGTGCCGCGTTCGAAATTTGCGCTCCGTTTCAGATATCGCGTTGACACTGGGGCAAGATGGCGCACCTCAGTGCGCGGCTCTAAGCGCGGAGCAGACGATGGCCATGCAGTTCCGCCAATCGGGAGGCAAGCTCAAGTCACGTGCACCGAGTGACGAATAGGAGGGCGTTCTAGTACCTTTTTTTGCAGCGCATTTTATAAGTGGCCAATGGCTGAATGGGCCCCGTTCTGGCGGGAATTTGAAAGGAAAAGTCGCCTCTTTCAAATGAGACCAAGATGTCCGCGCTAGCACACGTGGAAGAGCAGGCGCGCGTTTCGGAAAATATGCCGTTTCAGCGCAAGTTCCGCCTGAAATTCAGCTAGTACATGTCGTATAAGGCGTCACTGCGGCTAAAATACTGATGTTATCGGTATGAAATTAACAATATATATGCAATAATAGCTGTACATTCCAAAAATGCAATAAAAAAAATCGAGTTTTTTTCGCGATTTTTGGTCGCCACAACCCGTGTCCCCCCTTAATTGTTCTTCCCGTGTGCTGTAAGGATTTGATTATTGGAATGGATTTCCTAAAAGAATATGGTGCCGTAATTAACATCCCGGACCACTTGGTGACATTTTATAAGAGCCCTGGTTTAGTCCATTGCTTATTGCCACAACACCACTCCTTTCGCCTAACAGAAGACGACATTGTCATCCCACCTCGATCATGTACCCTTGTTTCGGTAGCATGTGATGTACCATTTCATTGCGAAGGAGTTGCCGACCAAATAACCGCATTGTTGTTCATTCATGGTATCTCGGTAGCACAAGGAATCGTAAATGTCACCGACGGGTGCACGAACCTGTTGCTAACAAATTTTAGCCCAGATCGACGGCACCTTCCAAAGGGCACGGCTATAGCTTATTTTGACGGTGTTGCGGATGTTTGCATCTGCTGTTCCTTACTTGAAGAAGTGCCTGCGCAAGACTGAGCTCCCATACTTGACGTCAGCAGTGCTTTGTCGCCACACGAACGAGAACTGTTTCTTACGCTACTGGCCAAGTTCAACCACTGCTTTGTGTCGACGTCCAGCATCGGTTGGACGCCTCTAGCAAAGCACCAAATAATTACAGAGGATACGGCAAGACCAATTCACCAAAATTTTTATTGTGTTGCTCCCAGAGAATGTGAAGCCATACAACAAGTGAAAAAAATGTTTGGAGACGACGTGATCCAACCATCAATGAGTCCCTGGGCATCTCCTGTAGTTCTAGTCAAGAAAAAGAATGGCAGCTTGCGTTTCTGTGTAGACTACCGAAAATTAAATCAGGTGACAAAGAAAGACGTGTACACGCTTCCCTGTATAAACGATTCACTCGACAGGCTTTGACACGCATATTACTTCTCTTCAATGGACTTAAAAGGTGGATATTGGCAAATCGAGGTAGACCCGAGAGACCATGAAAAAACTGCTTTTGTGACGCCAGAGGGCCTATACGAATTTAAGGTCTTGCCTTTAGGCTTGTGCTCTGCCCCTGCTATGTTCCAGCACCTCATGGACACTGTGCTTTCAGGCCTGAAGTGAAAAACCTGCTTGGTGCACCTTGACGACGTCATCATGTTCTCCGCAACGTTTGAAGAACACCTCGAACGGCTTGAAGCGGTTCTGCAGTCCATCCAGTCTGCCGGCCTCACCCTGAAACTGGAGAAGTGCCGCTTTGGCTTTGTGGAGCTCCAGTTTCTTGGTCACATCGTCAGCCACACCGGTGTCCGCCCGGATTCTGAAAAAATTGCCACCGTCGCACAGTTTCCCGTACCATATGATAAAAAGGCTGTCAGGCGCTTCCTCGACCTCTGTGACAATTACCGGCGGTTTATTGCAAACTTTGCTCGCATTGCGTCACCGTTAACTTGCCTCACGAGAGATGACGTTGCTTTTGTATGGGGCAACGAAGAGCAAGGTGCATTCAATGACTGACAGCAACGTCGCCAGACGCCTCCAGTGCTTGCTCACTTTGATGAGACCACTCCTGCATTTCTCCACACTGATGCCAGCAATGTTGGCTTTGGAGCTGTTCTTGTGCAGCAGCAGGAGAACACAGAAAAAGTGCTTGTCTATGCAAGTAGAACACTCTCACGCACAGAGGCTAATTACTCCACAACTGAGAAAGAATGCCTCGCCGTGGTATGGACGGTCATGAAATTTCGCCCATATTTGTATGGCGGCCACTTCACAGTTATCAGCGACCACCATTCACTCTGTTAGTTGACAAACATTAAAGATCCTTCTGGACGACTGGCGCGTTGGAGCCTAATGCTGCAAGAGTTTGACATGACTGTCATGTACAAGTCGGGGAAACAACATGCGGATGCTGACTGCCTGTCTCGATCACTGATAGAGTCGCCTTCTCCACCCGAATAAGAAGACTTAGCATTTCTTTGTGTTCTGGACACATCCGCCATTGCGCAACAACGAAATGACCCTGAGTTGCTTGAACTAATCAATCACTTGGAGGGAAAATCTGCGAAACCACCTAGAGTTTTCACAAAAGCACTGTTATCGTTTTGTTTACCAGCCAAAGTCCTTTACAAAAGAAACTTTTCTTCAAGTGGGTCTCGCTATCTGCTCGTCATTTCTGCAGCTCTTCGTACGGAAGTACTTCAAGCCTGTCACAACGAGGTGACTTCTGGTCACTTAGGCTATTGACCTCGAGCTCCACCACTGGAAAAGCTGGCGCAACCATCGGCGTGACGTGCTATTAGGGATCAAGTGGACATAGCGGCCGCGTCGGCTACTTCGGGAGCGCCGAAGCGAGCTGAAAACGAGAGTTTAAATTCCCTCGTATGCTGCAGTCCTAATTTAGTGGCGAGATTTTCCCACTTCGAGTGTCTCCTTTACAACGCTTGAAAGCACTACAATAGGTAGTGGCTGCCTTTGAAGGTGCACAACATGGTAGGCTACTGCTCGGTGCCGCAATGCCGGAGGTATGCAACGGAGCCCAGTGTCAGCCTTATTCACACGCAGCCGCAGGATAAGAAGCTGCGTGAAGCCTGGCTCGCGAAACATAAAACCGGCACACAGTCATCGGCTACTACTCGGGTATGCAGCAAGCACAGACGCGAGGAAGATTTCTGCTACGGCACCGGGTCTGCGATGTTCGGAAAACGCGCACTGAGACGCTCGCCCGAGTCCGCTGCACAACTAATGTCATGACGGTTTGGTCTATGAACTTGTCAATGCTGTAGATACTGGCAAGTTCACTGGAGTGGAAAGGGAGCGGTAAGAAGCACACTAAAAAAAAAGTATGGCATATGGTTATGTTTGTGTTATGAATTAATGCACTGGATAACAAAAAAGAAGCAGCGCGAAATCGCACGCTGAGAACACCGATAAAGATACCCTGCGACGCAACTCGAGAAATAATATTGAAACGTCCAAAAATTTAGAAAAAAAAATAAAAAATTGAATTGTTGCGACAGCATATCACAGTCCCCGTAGGCGTCACTCTACTATGAAATTATTTTTGAACAGCTCTGATAGCGCCCACGCAACAATGGTTACTTGTATGCTGTCAAATGCTCATACTGCGGCCTAAAGCTGATGGCACGGTGCAAGAACGCGCACGCGGCGAAAGCGAAACAGTGCGCGGACAAGCATGCAGACACGCAGTCGGTTGCTGCGAATCTGTGCGATTGCTGCATTGAGGCTTCATTCTATTACGCTCCATTTAGTTATACAAACAGTATAAGAATATATTTCACATAGTTTGCTCTCAGCGTTTGCCTACCTTTCACACGCATATTAAGAAGCCGGTTCGGGAGACTCCATCGCGGCGACCATGCGCAGTGGCGTTCACTGTACGTATTCAGTAAAGAGATAGCGTCTGTAAACGATTCTGTGCTTTCAGTTTACCCAAGATTATTATTTAGACAGTAAAAAACTTCTCTCATTTCGAAAGTCCTTACAGAAATGTCCGGGAGAGCTCACGCGTGGTGTTTTCAGTGAGCGCTGACAGCAAAACTTATGAGGCGCGCGCCGCGTGATTCCTCATACCACGCCAGCGAGGCGCTTCCGATAGATGGCGACTCCGTAACTCCTCGCCGCCAATACGCGAACATTGGCCAGAGTGCAGCAAAGGTACTACTGACTGAGACTTACCACCACTCTGAAACATCACATTCGCATTTGTCTCGACTGCCAGAGGTGCAAGCCACCTCCAATGAAAGCATCCGGCCTCCTACGACCCGTCCAGATTCCTCAAAGACCATTTGATCAAATCAGAATGGCTATGTTGGGCCCACTTCCTACTTCTACTGCAGGGAATCGCTTTGTTATTGTTTCAACCGATTATCTCGCACATTACGCTGAAACAAAGGCAATCCAAAGAAGCACAGCAGTCGAGGTGGCGCGCTTTTTCATTGAGCATGTTGTGTTGCAACACAGTGCACCAACCATCGTAATAACAGACCGAGGAACCACATTCATTGCTGTACCTTTAGATCAAGTCTTGCTGCTAAGTGGAACGGCTCATCGGAAGTCAACTGCCTACTATCCACAGACCAATGGATTAACAGAGCATCTAAACAAAACAATTGAAGGCATGCTCTCAATGTATGTGGATGTTGAGCATAAAAATTAGGATGACATCCTACCTTATATCACCTTTGCATATAACGTGGCGAAACAAGAGACGACGCGCATGACTCCGTTCACCCTTGTTCACGGTCGAGATATACGAACGATGTTGGATGCGATGCTTCCATGCGATTTTGATGACACTGACACGGACGCCGATGTGTTTATACAACGCGCAGAAGAGGCTCGGCAGCTCGCGCACTTGCGGATCTGCCAACAGCAAGACTACAATGCGGGCCGCTATGATCGTCACTGTAGAATAGTAACCTATGAAGTCGGCGACAAAGTGTGGGTTTGGACACCCATAACGAAGGAAACAAGGCCTCTCCGAGAAACTGTTAAGGCGATGCTTCAAACCATATCAAGTATTGTGGCGTCTCAGTGATGTCACGTACGAGGTCGTTCCCGATAGTCTCAATTGTACGCGGCGCCGCGCACACCGTCCTGAACTTGTGCATGTTGTCCGCATGAAGCCGTATGTGAGCGAATGACCAGGCCCGAGACCCTTACTTCCGCGAGTGACATTTTTAGCATCGGGGCGATGCTCTCTTAGGGAGGGACAAATGACACCTGTATTCTATGCAGACGACGCTGGGGGCATTAAAGAACTCCATCTAGTAGCTCAGAGAGATTGGGCGAAGATAAAGAAGACGTGCCTCTGTTCTTTTCTTTCTTTTTTTTGAACAGGTAGTCCTGTTGTTCTTGACGAACGTCTCCCTGTCTTTTGTCCATGTTGTACCGCGACAATATGAAAGAGGCACGACAGAGGGCAGAGCCATCCTGGAGAAAGCACACCGACAAAAGGAGCACCCTGATCTCTGGAAAGGAGGCATGGCATTTCGAAGACTGCGTGAGAAGAAAACAAAACAAAAAAGTTGAATGTCTATAAACATACAACAGATGGCAGAAATGTGTAAGAGTGGTGGCCTTGCACTACTGCACAAATATTTGAACGGAGAATCGTCGTACCGGTGTACAAAATCCGGGAGTCACCATTATCATCTACAGATGCGCGCGCTGTGCATGATGCAACCACGCCTCCTAAGGGGTGCGTCCCACAGCGTGCTAACAAAAACCCAGAGAGAGGAGAAAATATGATTCTAGAAGATAAAACAGATGGTGGAACTACCTTAGAGCTCACCAACTTCGTGTTACTGTGCTCATCCAGTGGAAAAAGTGGAGAACGTACATGTATGTGAGTGACATGGCTGGACAGAAACATGGAAACGCACCAGTAGGTCATTTACACAGAAAGGGTTAACTAGACCACAAGCACTGTCAAAACCCATGATGACAAGACAATCTGGTGAGGGAATTTTAGAATGGCATCGGCACCAATCTTTCATTTTTGCATCATTTCTGGCCCGCAAGCCTCCTCGCATGATTAGAGTGGTTATTTTCCTAATGCAGAAGTGCAATTTGCAATGCAACGTAACTTAATATTCCTCTTCAGTGCCCCTTAAGGTTCCATCAATTTTTAGTTGCTAATGTTGTGTTTCAATTCGTGTTGTGATATTAAAAAATTGTCTGTCCTGATATCATGCCCAGATGGAGGTGTACAAGAAAGTTCAAGAAGGAACTGTGAATGTACACTCGGACTTTGCCCGCCTGGCACGGTTCCTCACTGGGACATCAATTGGCCTTGTGTTGGGAGGTGGGGGAGCCAGGTAGGCCAACAAGACTAAGTGTTGCATGCACTTTTAAAGAAAGAAGCCAGAAAAGTCACAAAATTAACAGTTCATAAGATGCTACTAATAACTAATTACCAGCCTGTAATTGTGGGAGCAAGCATAAAAGAAACACAAGGTACTGAACTTCAGCACTGGCTACATATACAAAAGTGCCCATGTTTTGCTTGGTTCAGCTGGCTATGTCTACACTAAATTGCTATTTGGTGATGCCCACCAAACTTTTTCTTAGTTGTTTTTATTTGTTATTATTAATAATATTTTCACCCATACCCAGGGGCTGTGCACACGTAGGCATGATTCGAGCCATCTACGAGGCAGGCATCCCCATCGACATGGTTGGTGGTGTGAGCATTGGAGCATTGGTTGGTGCCCTTTGGTGCCAAGAGGTAGATGTCATCACCCTCGTCCAAAAAGGCCGCCACTGGTCAAAGGTTTGTGAGCAGTTCTTTTTTTCTCAAAGACACCAGTTGTACTCCCTGTTCGTTATGAATGTTGGTTGTAGTCACATTAATTCTTCAACAGGAACTCTGTCCGCTGCAATCCCAGCCATGGCAGCTGCATTTCAATGGGGGCAAAATGTAAAAACACCCATGTACTTAAATTTAGGCACAAGTTAAAGAACCCCAGGTGGTCCAAATTTACGGAGTCCCCCACTACGGCATGCCTCATAATCAGGTCGTGGTTTTGGCACGTAAAACCCCATAATTTGATTTTCCACTTGCTGCAGTGACACAGTGCCTGTGGAATTTTGCTACTGAGGAGAGAATGGTGTTGCGGTATCAAGTCTTGGCTGCAGCAACCAGGTCTGAGTGGGCATGGAATGCAAAAACACTTGTGTACTTAAACTGCATGTTAAAAAACTTCTCCAAATTAAATAGGAGCCTTCCATAACTGCAACTCTTATAGTTTGCAGAGTGAGTTTCAGGCATAAAGGCCAGAACAGTTTTTTGGCCCTGCATTCTATAAACTGTGGGGGAGAGTACGCTCTTCCCCCTAACCTTAAATCACTACATACTCCGCCGAAACTTGTTGCACGGTCTAACATCAATGTGTGCTTCACGAACAAGTGGTAGAACATGCGGCAGTGGCCGCACCACAGTGTCTCTGGGGTACACCGCTGGCTCACGTCCATTGGTCACAGCAGCAGCTCTGCAGACTCAACAGCATGACTCCAGGCCAGGATCCCAGAAACAGCCATGTACTAGTCGGCCCAAGCAAGTGTCACTTGCGCCGACACGTCCTACTGGCAAGCGCCACAGTAGCTCTTGGTGACTGCCGGCTCTTTTCCCCAGCTGCCAAAGGTTGCAAGGCAGACACAGGCAGCCACTGAAGTTGCTGCACCGTACTGGCCACAGGCATCTCTATTGCCTGGGGTGGGACCGATAGTAGTCTGGGGCAGCAGTGCAGGCAATGTGCACATGACAGCAAACCAGGGACGACTCTGCCCACGTTGTGTACTCAACGAAGTTGACAAACATGGAAGTATTGCAAGGGAGAGAAATTCTGCATGCGCATTGTCCACGTGGTACAATGTTTAATTTGGCTAGCGAAAGATCAGGTAGCTATTTAGATGCTAAGTTCACGTGAACAAAGCTCGCTTTCTTGAGCTGAACGAGTGACTTCAATTCGTGTGAGGCCAACTAAAATGAGGGAAGCAAAGTGTGCCACTTCAATGCCACATTCCACCAGGTTGTGTGCTTCCACATGCGACAGGCAGCTTCGTAAAGCCATAGGCCTAATGAGCCTCTACTGTGACAGCAACCGGCATCCAAAAACAACACCCAAAATGGGCGCTAAGCAGGCAACTGCTAGGACACGTCAGCTCTGTGAGGTGGTCCTACCTCACTCTGTGCACACAGCATTCGACTTGACGGCGCCCATTGTCCCAGACGGTGTCAGAGTGCCCGGTGCCAGGACGCAATACCAGACAGCCTGTAGCGGCACCCATGGCCCACGGCCACCTGGCTTTTAGAGCCATGACTCCCAGAGTAAAAGAAATGGAAGGTGCTGTTTAAATAAGAAACTCAGACCACCCATGAGACTTCCATACTCACTTGCTTCAGGCTTGCCAATACTCCGTGAGCACTAGGCCTCACTCTCCCAGGATGCAGACCATGCGGATCTCGTGCCAACGAATGTTATTTAAAAACACTTGCGAAAAGGCTTAGCATGTTGAAAAGTTCAAACACACTACAGCAACCGTCACCTCACTCAAGAAAGCTTGCCGATGACGCTAGCGATTAAAATCTATGCTAGGCCTATGCTTCGGTTCAAAGAAAGCTTGTCTCGAACTGAGCAAAATTGTCATTCGATGACCCGAGAGGCCCCACGTTGGGCGCTAGATGTGGGGTCTGAAACGTGCTCTTGGGACAAAAAAAAAACAGCAACATAGTAGTGCAAGCAATCAAAAGGGCATTTATTACACCTTTCATAATGCTTGCTAGCCAAGTTACTGCCCATAGAACATGCCAATGAGCGTGCAACAAATCAAGGAAGTCCGGCTCACCGAAATCGGATAGCGAGCGAATATGTTCGCTCTCATGCTAGACACCAATGCCTAATCGTTTGCGTGTAGGGCCACGTGAGCGGTGGCATGTTCGAACGATTGTGTCTGTCAGTTCCCAGTGTCCTGCTCTTACGTCTTTCACAGGACGGTCCCGCGAGCACGCGAAGCGTCGCACGGCTCGCCGACCCTGAGCCAAAGAGGAAGGACCTACTCCCTTTCATGCTTCAGTAACCCCTCCGTTAGGTGGCATTAGCAGCACAACACTCACGCCATCTCTCGTAATATGCTGCAACCACATCGACCGCCGCTGGCGCTTAGCTACACGGAGAAGCCAGATTCCAGGAGACATAAGAGCCATGCAGGAAAAACATAAGGGGACATGTGAGAGTCTAGCATCCCCACAACTATTGCCTATCCTATTGGTCCACTGAGAACTGTCTAAAAGTAAATACGGCGAAAACAAAGGCCGTAATTTTTCATACCAAAGGCATGAGTCTTCTTCCTCCAGATCTAACATTAGTGTATAGATGCACAAATATAGAACTCACTCTTTCTGCAAAGGTGTTAGGGGTACACTTCACGAGTACCATGCAATGGGACGACCATGTAAGCTTTGTACTCCAAAAACTTAGCCGCATAACAGGTGTTTTAAATCGCTACAGATATACCTTACCCGTCTCTGTAAAATTATTAATTTATAATGCCTTATTCGTGTCTCACATACATTATGGGCATCTTGTATGGGGCACCACAACTGAATGTAACTTGAGTAAATTATTTCGTATGCAGAAGAAAATAATACGTGTCATCGCTAATGTACCGTTTGCCGCCCATACTGAAAACCTGTTCAAGAAATACAACATTGCGACAGCCCATAAGATCTATGACTGCAGACTATTACGCGAGTATTACTTTAATACCAAACGTAACAATACTTTACTTGTAGAACTTGCAAATCTATCCGTCAATTCATACCGTTATTCAACTTGTACACCTGAAGTCTGGAAGGTTCCGCGCTCTAGAACTAACTACGGTTGTCAAATGTTGTGTAACAACCTTCCAAGATTACTGAATTTATACGACAGAGCAGGCTTCAATTTACAGGATCTATCACTGTCAGAATTTAAAACTCTATTGCTTTCACTTCTTTAGAGCACGTTTGTTAATGATTAATAATGTGTGTTATGTTCCTCTTTTTTGTCTATGTTACCAAGTGTATATCATTTATTTATTTCAATGCCGCAGTGTGTTTTGCATTGTTATTGTGGCAATAATTCACTGTTCTTTCATATATTGTATAACTGCAATGTTTTATGGCCACTAGATAAATGTAATTTATATGGCACTTGATGTGTTACCCCATGCAGCCATATTGTACCTAAGGGGGTGAGGTTACCTCAAGCCGCGTCTGTGCGGCTTTTTTCCCTCATCCACCTCCATTTACCACTCCTCTGTACATGTGTGTGTAAATGGAAATCAATAAATCAAATCAAAATCAAATCAAACTGCAACGAACCACATGCCCAAGGATTCCGTTCATCAACTGACGAATTAGTACAGCAGGTAGACTTCCCCTCACAACTGCAACACCCAGCTTGTAATGAAAGTACAAATATCATCAGCAGGGTTTTTTCCAATGGTAAAAAGAAAGCCTTGAAAATTAATCTGCGTTCTGGCAGTACCTAAGCTTTTGCTTCAGCTGGCATGTTGTATCGAATACTGCAACTGAAGCATCGGGGAAAGCCTCCTTGAAAGACCTACTAATATGAACAATATTCGGAAAGTGTTTGTATGTTAGGAGGTTTGTGATTGAAAAAACTTAGAGCTGTCAACAGGAAAATGAATAAGTGAATTTCATCTTCTTGGATATTTTAGACAAGCATATACATTCGCATGTGCAAATGCCGATTCTCGTAGAAGAACATGGCAATATGCTCTAGCCAGTCTAAATATTTGCGTGGGAAAATGATTGCCTGGCTACTGCTCCAAAAGGTTGATTTGCTGCTCCAAAAGGTGCTTCGAAGTGGTTTGGACCAATCGCATCACTGAGAGCCAGCCAGCCATTACGTCTCATGATTCCATGTTCTCCAAGTGAATCATGTAGACAATGTCTCACCTGGAATGGAAAACTTTCTCCACAAAAAAGGAATTTTATACACTGTACATTCTCTACAGTTAACAAAGCATCTGCTGTGCTATATCTTACAGCTTCCCCTTTTGTCTGCAAATTGAAAGGTAATTTTGCAGAGCTTCCCAACTTAAATGGAGCATCAGAAAAGATAACCTTTGGCATTGGTACATTCTACTAGCTTGTTCATGTTGTATGAAATCTTATGTACGGGCAGAACAACAGCTTAATACTGTCACCTTGGGTGACCAGTTACCAAAGTGTTGGTGCACTCATGTGGAAGCAACTTCTTAAGCATCAACTTTGACCACTAATATTTGGATGTGCCTGGCGGTAGTGCTGTGGCTATATGCATACCTACCAACTTTTACGATTTTATTATAAAATGCTTGATTTTTAAACCTTCTTTACAATTGTAATGACACCCATAATGTTATTTTTTTTTTTTTTCACATCACTTTACCCTTTGTAGGATTATGTATATTTTTTTTTACAAAACTCTTGAAATCTTTCGCATGGCATGAGTAGATGTACTTAGAAGTAGTTTGCAACAAACTTCACTTCTCTACACCAAGCCATTTACTTTTAAAAAGTAGAACGTATATGCCCCATTAACACTCGAGGGTCTCTATGAAAATTATTCCTGCCTACTTCCCTCGTGAACAACTCTTGATATTTTTTAATATATTTATATATAGCTAAATGATGTGCTTAAAAGTAGTTCGCAACTAATTTCATTTCTGTACAATAAACCGTTCAGTTTTAAAAAGTGGGATGCATTTGTCCTACTGACACTACTTGGCTCTTTCGAAAAGTGGGACTTGTTTGTTCCACTGATTTTGGAGGGTTTCAACAAATAAAGCCACGGTTTCACCCGTAAGGCGAAGCATCGATTGCGATAGCCAATTAGTAGACAGCTATACGAAGTAAGGATAGTAGTTTTATCGTCCTTATTAACTTGTAAACATTCGCTTACTAACTAAATTAACAAGCATGGTGCCATGCGCGCACAAGCAAACAAACACATCTCACTCGATGACCGTGCACACTCACTGTCAAAACGGTGGAATGAGAAAGTGCGGCAGCAGCAGCGAGTGAATTGACCTTCTTGCTGCCTCTCGCTTCAACGCATTCTGAACGGTGAGAACGCAGTGCACATGAAGATATCAGCATCAGCACTCGGTAAACTCTGTCCCTATCGCAGATTGCTTTCAAGATAGTGGCCATGTGGCCACGCCATACGCAGCCGCTGCCGGAGTAGAACATTCCCTCCCCTGCTCTCAGTGCCTTGCACGCGATGGAAGACAGCGTGCTTACTTCCCACTTTCCTCCCTTGCACGTGCGAGATTGAGCCATTATCATCAGTTCACCCTCGCACGCTTTCACTCGCACATACAGCATACAGTGTGTGCCAATGATGTTATCACCTTTGGACATTATACGGAACATCACGACGACGACGATGCCGATGGCAGAAATGCGCCTGGAGTGTACATGTAAATTGGTGTCGCAATAAAAATATATGTACCCAATTCCCTCCGTAAAGCAGACCAAAGCACAGTGGACAAAGTGGCAATGCGGAGGCCATACACACAAAGCTTGTGCACACTTTTTGCCAGGGCATCGAACACCAACTGCATCAGTACCTTTTTGTACATGCATGTCTTTACACGGGCATTCATAAGGCGAGTTTCAAGATACTTTCAAGATACTTCAAGATACTCTCGCTTCAAGACACAAAAATGGGTGCATAATGTGAGCTAAAGATGTAAATCTCAATGTAGGAAACTGGAATAACTTATCTGGCATTTTGAGAACTTTCTTTCTCATGAGCAAATGTGGGCCAAATCCAGCAAGCGTTTCAACAATCAAGACAATCCACCTCTTTCATGGCGCAACGGCGCATGCGCCCTGCTCTAGCAGATTAGTCGAGAAACGATTTGGAAGGGTCGCGCACGTGGCCGTGCGACAGAAAGTCCCCCGGAAAAAAAAAAAAAAAAAAAAAAAAAAACGCTCGGACGCGCGTTGTTGCAAACACTCGTGCCGTGTACCGCATTGAAACAGTTGAAACTCTACTGGTAGCTCGACGTGGTTGCAGTGCCAAAAACGTGCGTAACCTAATACTGCAACTCCACTTTAAAAGAGAGAGCAGCCAGGGCATCGTTTGAGTTGTCTGGACTGCACTGTGAGCCATGTAGTTGCCGCCTTTCATTGATGGCTAGCAAATTTAACGAAAAACCTCTGTGTTACACCTGGGTGACACTTAAGTACATCACGTTGCTGACGAAGTCTTCTTGCAGCGTCGGCCTTCACTTGCTGATGGTGGCAGCGCATGCCTGACTACACGTACTCATAAGGTGCGGCAACACTGGGTCGATAGGAGACCGACAAGGCGCTCAATCCAATGATTGACCGACTATTGTGCGTCACTGAAACAATTTTATCATACCAGGTTGACAACATTGCAACCAATGAGTGCGAGTTGTACTGCGACGAGCTTTCTTGTCGACGGCACTGGCAAAATCAGCATGCCGACCATCGTTCAACCGAACCCCGTATGATTGGCCGTCGAACAGACAACACGATAGCGACAGTGTCTGCGCTTGTATATATAATTAATCGTGCTCAAAATGAGTCAAATACACCTACTAAGTTGAAATGCACAAGCTCCAACCCTCTCAAGCCGTGCCCATGAAGTTTGAACCAATGTCGATCCTGTTCAGTGAAGGTGAACCTGGTTCCGTCGAGTTCGTGCACCCGCTACCGGCAGACCTGAACTGAAATGTAAGCAGTTAGGTCGAACGAAACTGCCTTTATAGTTCAGTTCTGGCCTTAGAAATTTGAAATCAACTGCACTTTACTTCGCACGGCACGTACACAAAAAGCGGTAAGCGGTGACACAGTGCTGTGCCAACATCTGTACGTCACCGTACATGTAGGCTGTTGGCCGCATTCGCTACGTACATGGGCGGGTCTGTACGTGTTGCTTTGCCAACACATTTCTCAATCTCAGAAATGCACTGTTGGCCTCTGCGTCAAGCGGCAAACAAGAGACTGTGTATTCGGTATACAGCAGCATAAACAACAGCCTCGCTCAGTTATACCAACACCGTGTGAGTGATGGCATCCGCACGTTTTCGTGAGAGAACAACACGGCCTACAACTGAGCACTTATGCGAGCACAGTTTTCTCTAATAATGCTCTATGGCACGCTAAAACTGTAGGTATGATGGAGATAAAGAAAAGCGAGAATCAGAAATAAATTAACAGCCTGTAATATGGTATCTGGAACACAGTAGCCGTGTTTAAGTGAATCAGCCGCTCATATTGACTCGTCACAGGGTGTAACAACACGGCACATATGTGCAGATATGCGTGTTTTGCTACGTTTTGACACTATTTCATATCAGTGATGCACCTTTTCCACAATATTCGATGATAACAATGATCTCCGGCTATAAATGTTGATGTAAACAAATGCACCGCTTTCATAAATCCGATGCAGAAGGCTGCACTCAAAGACTTCTTGAATATGCAAAATGTCTAAGTAATGTGTAAAAAGAATAAAAAAAGCGATGTCCAAGTGCAGAAATCAGTGACAAATTCCAAGGCAGGCGTGTCGCCAAACAGAACTCAGCGTGCCTTTATCGACCGCACTGTTTGCAGAACAGCGCACTCAGGCCTGCTCACCCAGTAGTCGGTTAGTGCTACATGGCTTCCAGGAACGACATGCTGTCCCGAAGAATCCATTAATAATGATTCACAATCCACAAAATGCTAAATCGATGAGTACTCATTGTGGGCGCAGGTACACAAATCAACCGGCGAAAGCCCCGGGACCCTTCCAAAACGTTTTCAGTGGCGTGCGGCAGAGGGCAGCACAGGAAAATGAAAAAGGCGAATTCTAGCTTTTGCATGCTTGTTGCCTTGTACAAACTAATTCTTGATGCTTTTACATTTTGGTGAAGCCAACCGGGGCGCCTGTTCACCTCCGGACTTCGTATCATCATAGACATTTCTCTGAGTGTTTATTCGATATTATACTAGAGGTTTCCCATGCATTCAGAAGTTGCGCAAGGGGGAGAAGTATGTGATTTGAAGCATGTGCCGTCGTGACTTCATTATTTCCCATGCTAGTCAGCAGGATATCTTGGGCCACCTGAACATGATGAAACTCAAGGACTGAGCAAAAGTTTAGAGCAATGAAAAGTTGGTGGCTTTTTTACTTCAGAGGTAGATTATTCTGCAGCTAAAGCTGAGTGCTTCTTTACAACATTCCTTATAGAACATAATATTCCCTTCACTGTGACTGACTGCACCAGCAATCTGTTCTGGAAGATGTTCCCCGGATCAATGAAAGTACAGAACTACACATGTGCCTGCACCAAGACTGCTGCAATTGTGAAGGCAATGGCTGATCAAGTTACAAGCGATGTTGTCAAATGTCTCTGTTTTAGACTACTTTCCACTGCCATGGATGGTAGCAGTGATAGTGGCATTGATGCCAAGCTCTACCCTATTGTGGTTTCCCGACACGATTGTTTGCGCAACCCTGTTATCAATGCCCACTTTGGAACATGACTCATCTGCATTATTCTACCACCTCTGCAATGTGTGCTTAAATGTTTGTTTTGTGTTGAGACAGTTTTGAATGAAGAGTGCTGTATATTGTCCAGTAAATTGAGCTTTAGCACTTTTATCAGGTTTTGCTGTTTTTTTTTTTCTTGCTGCAGTTCTAGTACAGTACAATCTCAATAATTTGGATTTCACAGGATCGAAAAAAATATCCGAATTATCAGAATGTCAAATTACCGAAAGTATCAAGAAAACAATATGCAAGCAAATGCTTACTACGTCAACACAACTTTTATTTCCTGATTGAATATGCAAATCTTGTTTCTATTTTGCACAAAAGCAGTAAGGAAGCTGCAATTCTCATATCTCGTGACCGATTAGCGCTCGCAGCTGTGAAGGCCTCACGACTTCCTTCGCAGCACAGCTGCGGCACCGTCTTCATCCAAGTCAAGCATTTCACTACTGCGCACACTTCCTGATTACTTTTTCGCTACTGAGCTTGTCGCCAACAGATCGTCTATCCATCACGATATAGACGGCGCTCTTCATCCTCAACAGCTTTCTCCGTGTTTGTGGCATTGCATGAGCAGCCATTGCACTGAGTAAAAATGAAACTAGTGTTTGCCGCTACCACTGCGGATGAAACTGTGGCCGCTATCGACACAATCATAAACAGCGACCATGCAGTTTTAAAGACACGCGGCCGATGGGAGCACTGAGTCAAAATGAAACTACTGTGTCCTGCAACTGCTGTGGATGAAACTGTGGTTGCAATCGACATGATCATGGATTATGACTACAGTGGAACCCGACTATATCGAACCCATTTACATCGAATTATTCTATATATCAAACAATTTCTGGACAAGGTATAGTTACAATGAGTATATATAGCAAAACTTACGCTTACATAGAAGAAAAATAGCAGCTACTCCCTATATATTGAACCTCGAGTGTTGGAAAAGTGCCCCCAGAAGTTGGCTTTCCCTCGCGGTGGCAGGGAAACCCGGCGGCGCGGCTCCATCCAACCACTCACCCTACCGTGACCATGCTGCGTCGAGCGAGCCGTCGACACCCCCCTGCAAAAAATGATCCTGTCTCACCTGCAGCACTTGCTCAGACAGCCGATCAGAGGCTCTTGTGCCCTCGTCGTGCAAAATGACAAAAGTGCGAGTTGTCTTGCTGCTTTTCTGGTTCAGTGTGTGTGCGCCTTGCGGGCCTTCTCCTGCAGTGTTGCCGTGATGAAGCAGCAGAATTTGCCTTTTGTCATGAAGTTCGAAATCATAAATCGGGTCGAACGCGGTGACAAGTCGGATGTCCCTGCAGCGTGCGAGATTCCGAGGAGCACTCTCAGCATGATCTTGAAGAATAAGGGGGTGATTAGGGCTAAAGCGGGCAAACTCGCGACCCGGCGCTCGTGGCGCCCGATGCGTATGCACGGCCGTGTACGAGTGGTTCATCCGAAATTGCTTCAGCCATGCCGGCTTCCGCATGCTCGGTGATGACTGTAAAGTCTGATGAATGCGACGCACCGATTGCCGGTGTTGCCGAAACTTGGAGCGAGCTGTCAGAATTTCCGGAAGCTGTTGACGAATCAACAGTGGACGAGTTTGTGAGTGCAAATGATGGTGTCGCGACCACGGGAGAGCCCGAAGACGAAGACTACATTGCCAACATCGTACCGAGCACAAGTGAAAGTGGGCACAATGAGGAAAGCAACGACAGTCCTTTGCCCACATCCTGCGAAGTGATTAGTGTGCTCACACTAGTCCGGTGCTTCTGCACGAATGCAGAAGGTTGCGGCCTCAGCTGCCCAGACTCCTTAGACAATGTGGAGAAGTGTGTGCGTCGCAGGCAGCGAAATTGCCCAAGCAGAAGAAAATGCAGGACTATTTCATGCGAAACTGAGCTAGTTTCATCAATAAAGTGTTTTTATAAATGGTATGTGCTTTTATGACATTCAATTACATAGCCGGGTTCGGCTGTATGCAGTTATAAAGGCACCGGGCTAACACGATGTTATGCACGGTGGTAAACGCAAGAATAAAGTCCATAATGCTACAAATAGGCACGAAGCGTGACAGAATTTCGATTCATGTACGAGTTCCACTGATGACTATGGCGATGCAGACTCCGCCACTTCGTTTTGGTTGGACACTAACACCATTTTTGCTGTTTTGAGGCACACATTTGGGGCAGTCTGTGCTTTCGAAGCCTCAAGACTTGTCTGAATTAACTGGTTAGCGGGCAAATACATCCTAATTAACAAGTTGCCTGGACCAGAGGACTAGTCCAATTTATCAGATTTTCCGAATTTACTAGGGTCAAATTCAGGTATGACATGGTTTCCTGCACGTATTGTCAAAGCATAGGCTAGCAATGATTCTTTTGATCAACTTGAACTGTGAAGATTTAAATGGCAAAAGCTGCTTGTTCCCACACCGGGAGTACTGCCAATGTGTGCAGTCTACCCGAATTTGCAGGCATATTCTTTGAAACCTGTGCCCCGTGCATTGGGAGCATGTTAAAGATCTCCTAGTGATCAAAACTGGTACATAAAACCCCGGAATTCATTAATTCATTCTGTCTCTTTGAAACTACTATAAGGCTTCCATTTCCTGATTTCTGCGCGTCAAAATGCTCCCTGACTACAGATTATCAAGTTCATGCAGATGAAAAATGTGCTTATCTATGAATCTAGATTTTTTGTGAGCTCTGAATACACCTGCTAGTTAGTGGGCTATGACACTAATTTTTTACAAATATGACCGGCCTTTTCTCGTGCTTCCAACACACACAGGGCATTGGAAATCATACCCACCAAGGTAATTCACTTGGGCTACAGAGCCTGTTTGCAGCAATAGAAAGTAAATCCATGTTTTCTTTAGCTCTGAGCAGATTATCATCAAATGTGATAGCTGAACTGCTTTTGGAAGCAACAGAGACACAAGAAAGGAATTTGCAACCTGTTGTCATTGTTATCAAGATTTGCTGGTAGCTATAATGGCAATCATTTGCTAGTTCTTGTGCCGTGAGATAGCAGCTTTCACTCTTCGTACTCATATCTCGCCTCTTATCTCGATACCACAACATTACCAATTTCATGCAAGTGAAATGCTGATGAATCGTTACGTGGCCAGAGCTATTCACTCTTTTAACCTGCAGCATCTTTGAAATACATCTTTGGACAGGTTAGCGTGCACCCCCTCTACTACTCCGGCCGTGGCTGCACATGGGGTGGCTGAACACAGCCATGTGTGCCTTGTCTTAGAGGTAATCTGCAGTGGGTGCAAAGGCTGTGCATCCTGAGATAGCCTTGTGTCTTCATGTGTGCTGTCTTCTCACACACCTAGTTCACGTTGAAGCAAGAAGTAGCACGGTGGGAATTCACTTGCCACTTGCTGCTGCTGCTCTTCATGTGTGTCGAGCGGCCAGTCGTATAGCAATTTTGCGTGTATTCGCAGTCTTCTTTCATGCTCGAAAAAACACTTGTGTGTAACGCGTATTGAGCAAGAGAAAGCTGTAATGGGAGTATTTCATGTTGCTCTGCAATTTTCTCATTGACACTTTTCATCTAATTATAATATTTGAGAAGTTAATTAAGACTAATTATGTAATTAGGCAGAACGCAAAAAGTAATCTGAGTATCTCCAAGCGATGGCAAACAACATTATCTTGGTTCTGTCCAGCTATGTGGCATTTGCATATTTTTAAATCTTGGTGCATGATAGTTGCGACACTCTGCATATATATATATATATATATATATATATATATATATATATATATATATATAATGTTGTTCATGTGCTGTTATGCTTACTTTTAATCTGAATTGTATGATTGTGGTTACTGATTTCTTTTAGTTCTTTTTAATGCCACTGCTAAAAGAAGTGTTGTTAAAAGCATGCAGTAGTTAAACACAGGATAATTTGCAAAGGTTTTGAAGTTTTTATTGCATTCATTTGTGCCAATACACCATGCCTACCTTTAAGATTTTAGAAGACTATGACATGTGTGGCGATAAAATTTAATCTTTTACATGCACTGCACCTGGCACACACTCAATCATTTCAGAAACTTCAGAAAAATAGCAACAAAAGGGAATGTGACACCATATTGGTGCTATCACAGATCACCTAGTTGTCACTTTTCCCACACTTTCTCCTAGCACAATTTGTACGAAACCGATTTTTTTAGTGTTAGTCCTCTTAGACGTGTCTTGAAGGCAACACAAACGCAGCAAGTTTGTGGGTGTTACATACTTGTAATGCCAGGGCATAAATGTGGGGCCATTGATTGTGCACACTGCCCCTGAAATGTAACAGATTGTCAGTTGAGTTTTTTTCCTTTGCTGTCATGACTGGGTATGTAAGTATGTAAAAGTAAACATTGATATTGTAAAAGTAAACATTGTATATGAAATGTTTCTGTCTTTGATGTTTTGTTTGGGTAAATAAATTCATGTAGGTATGGGGCCCGAGCTGAAAGTAAACTATCACTGCGGTGCTGTTGTTTTTTTCTGTAGAGAATGACATCGCCTTGGAGTCAGCTGTGGGACCTTACCTACCCTATCACTGCCTGGTTCACTGGTGAAGACTTATTTTCTGTATTTTTGTTGCAAGTAGTCTAAAGGTAATATACAGCCTAATACAATGAAATGTTGTGTTCGTATGACTTTTTACTGTCCTGTAGTTGTGTGCAAGTAAATATTCTTGGAATGGTATAAAAAAATGTTAGCTCATTGTAACTTTCTGCATTGCATTCACAACTAGGTCTGTGTAAGTGTTTGACCTGCCGGGGTTGCTTAGTGGCTTTGGTGCTGCGCTGCTAAGCACGAGGTCACAGGATCAAGTCCTGGCCATGGCGGCCGCATTTCGGTAGGGGCGAAATGCAAATGCATCTATGTACTCAGATTTAGGTGCATGTTAAAAGAACCTCAGGTGGTCAAAATTAATCTGTAGGCCCCCACTACGATGTGCCTCGTAATCAGATCGTGGCTTTGGCACTCAAAACCCCATGATTTAATTGTGCAACTGTTCGATTAAAATTAATAAGTAAATGTAATGATACAGTCTTACAATTCATAACATTTAGGTCCATAAATAATTGCATGTACAAAATACAGTTGATCTCGATAATACAAATCTCATTTAGTGGTGTATAATGTTTATATCACTCTTGTCACAAACAGCTGAAATTTGTATGTTGAGGCAGCATTCATGCAAATGAATTCATGCTTCGATCGGCTTTTACATCAGAAAGGTATTGGGGATTGCAGAACACCCGCACGCTTTTTGTAATGAAATAGCCAAGCTGAAACAATCTGTTGATGCTGGCAGTGACTTTTTTTTTTACATAGCTTGTGCAGTAAAGCTAGTTGAATAATGAGGTAGCTTTACAAACATAATTAATTTTATAGCCTTTGACTAAGCCATCAGCACAGAAAGTTGACAGTTAAAATTTTGCTATATCTTGCATTTTAGTGCAATAATGCCCTCTGAATAAAATTTTGCTTTGTTAGGCATGTTGCATCTGCCCAATGTGTGATCTGGTGTGCTGTAGCACAACACACATCCCTAAATGGGCATCACTTCATCTCAAGTAGTTACACCATGGATGCTAGAAAGTTTCTGGCGAATATGGACAGCGAACACCTTTAAAGGGACACTAAAGCGAAACAATAAATCAGTTTAGGCTGATGAACCATTGAGAACCCTGCAGGCAGTCATTTCAAAAAAATAGTTTGATTATTAGATGAGAAAATGAAGGTCCAAGTATCAGTATTTGAATTTCGCGCCGAAACCCCAGCGCCGCTACGTCAGTGTGACGTCAGGGATTCCAAAGTATGTTTTCGCATTTGGGCCGCTTTGGCTGAATAAAGGTTCCTGAAACTTGCCATGTTTAATATTTGGTTCCTTTAGAACACAATGTAGTCAATCTGTACCGCTATATTTAATTAGTAGGCCCTAGAAGATGCCATCAAAATCCAAGACGTCACAGACCCCAGGTGCGGGAACTTAAGTAGGCGTCGCCACCTGTATTTCGTTCTTGCGCTTTTTCTGGCTTACCAAACACTTTATCGTTGTAAGAGTGGTGTTTTTGGTGTTGTAGAACGGTAATTTACTGATGCAGAAGAAATCGTTTTTCACTTTAGTGTCCCTTTAAGGTGGTGTTTATCAATGCTTTATTGTCTGCTCAGTGTCTGTATCCATGGTTTGATCTCTACACCCAACTTTCATAGTTTCTCCTACACTCACCTTTCTAAAATCTGTTTGTGACGCACTGGAGCATGCCGAGGTTGAAGTCCAGTGCTGTCATCTTCTCCCTGTCTCTGCCATCACACGAGAGCTATTTTGGTGGCAGTAACATTTTCCTAGCGCAGTCGTATTTGGCAGCCCAATGTTATAATGATGGCTCACATTGGTAAGGTCTGCTGCCTTCTTGCCTACTGAAAATGCTGTTGCTTTGTTCTGATCTAGTGGCGTACCTACTATTTTTTCAGTGGAAAGGAGATATATATATATATATATATCTTGCAATTAAAGAGGTTGAAAAATGCACCAGAGGAGAGTTGTCATTGACAGACCTGATCATCAATCACGAGAAATGAACCATTACAATCAAATGTTGCCAAAAACTTTTGAAGCATGTCGCTGAAGTGAGACAAAATGTTGCTACAATTCTCACCAAAACTGTCAAGTGGGTATTAAATAACGCAGGCATTCAGGAACACTATCGTATAACTTACGTGAAGTAAATCGTTCACCTGAACTTTTCACATTTTTCTAATGGCCGTGCAGGTGACGGTTAAACAATGAATTTACCAGCAGGGTACAGAGGGCTTTTATTTCATACCTGGGCGTTTCACATTTTGATAATGGTCTTGCAGATGACAGATAAACAGTGAGTTTACCAGCAGGGTGTAGAGAACATTTATCTCATTTATTTATTTATACTGCACTATCCACTGGGGATTCTTGCAGAAATGCTGCAAATGAAATAGAAATCACAGCATACAAAAGAAAAAAAGAACATGATTTTATGACACTAGTTTTTAAACAAAACAGTCAACGCTTGAAGAACTTCATCATTAATTAGACTGTTCCACTAGTTCACTGTCAGAAGGAAGGAGTACTTGAAGCAATTGATGCATGTGTGAAAGGGAGCTACTGTTAAATTATGCTTTTATCTGGTGGCGTATCCAGATGCTTTGCCAAAAGAGTTTTTATTAAAGAGCATGCTAAACTGTTGTATGTAGAGTGGGCAGCCTTCTCTCTATCTCTCTCTTTTGTCATTATCAGTTTTAGTAAAGGATCCCAGATTTTAGAAGCACAGTCTACTATTGGTAAGACAATACTAGTATTATAGGCTAGCAACCAAAAAGCTGGGGTTGATCATTTTGAAGCTCTGGAGAAAGAACAATTTCTTGTTTGGGTTAGCCGTAATGTGGTCAATGTATTTTGACCGAATGAAGGGTGTTATTGATTGAATGTCCTAAGTATTTAAAGTTAGTTATTTCAGCTAGAAGCAGATAACTTGCATAATGCCTAAATTTTAAAGGTTTTCGTTCCAGAGTAATAGTCATAAAAACATTCTTTGCGAAATTGATTTCTGTTTGCCAGTGTTGACACCATTCACTATTCCTGTGGGAGCCCTGATTGAACTTGTGTAAGTCAGAAACACTTTTGATCTCAGAGCAAGCAACACAGTCATCAACTTACACTTTAATTTCAACTAAAATATCTGTTACTGTGTCATTACTGAATATGAGAAATTAAAGCAGCCTAAGTACGGATCCCTGTGGGACGCTAGAGTCTGCTAAAAGTCATACTGAAGAGTGGTCTTCATAAACAACGTATTGCTGCCAGTTTCTTAGGTAGGCTGACAACCAGGTTATCGATTGTGTATTTTTGAGGACTTCATTTATTTATAAAGTTACTTCTTGTGGAAAACACCAATGTTTTGCTGAAATCCGTAAATATTGTCAATTTTGTTATCATTATTAATTGCCACTAAGAAATTATGAATAGTTTCAATTAGCTCAGTAAATGTAGAACAACCTTTTCTAAACCCGTGGTTGATATCTTACCGATATATTTACATAAAGCACGATGACAGCTTAAATTCTGCGTTTACTTTCAGGTTGTAAAATTACAAATACATGATTCAAAAGAGCATGAAAGGCACATAGTCTACATGATCTGTCAAATTTTCAGGTTCTCCACGTATTTGATAAAAGTAAATTGTTCACTGCATGTTCAAAGCCACGTAAAAGCTGCCATGAAGTATTGATTGGTCTGAAAGCCATGAGAAACGAAAGCAGTTTGTTCAAATTCAAATGAACGAACTCAGCGGCTCTGATATTTATGCCTTTCTATATAGTCAATCTGCCTTATTCACCTGCTGTGTTCTAAATGTATACATAAAATTTATTCTAATTGTTATTGGTAAATTAATTTACTGCTACACTGCAAACGTCCAACAATCAAATTGATTCAGTGATGTCGCAGAAGCCACAGCAGTTCAACCCATTCAAATTGGTTTTGTAAACAATAAAAAAACCAAACATCAATTTTGTGAGCACAACCTGCAGTCCGTGATTGACCACCATGCTGTGAAAATCAATTACAATGTGAGGGCTACCAATGTGAAAGCAACCATTTCTTCATCATGGTCTTGGAGCCCATGCATTGTGCAGCGAGTTTCAGCTACTTACATGTAGCTTTTGAATAATGAACTGCATTCTAGAGGGCCATTCTTGAAGCAACTTTTATAACTTTCAAGTAGCTAAAATGTCGCCAATTGTTCTTTGAAGTCAGTCAAAAGATTTGCCGGCCGCTTTATAGAAAACTGCTGCTGAACAAACAAGAGACAAGACAAGAGAGTCGCTAAATTCAACCACAAAATTGTTGAAATGGTAATGCTGAACAGACTTAAATTATAAAAAACAAAGTTAATCTTCTGTTTTCAAAGATAGTTAGGTTAGAAGGCCCTAACAAATACAGGACGATGCAAGTGGTGGAAGGTGAAAATTGCTTTGGGCCACCTGGTGACAGGCTTGCAAGGCGCATCTCGCAGGCGCCTTGCAACCTTCCTTTGGCCTACTTTGCCCTCTCCTGCCCCCCCCCCCCACCTCCCTCCACTCCTGGTATATATGCCTATATTTTGAGCTCTTTCCAAAGTTTTCATACAGCATTAATTAAAGCTGCTCAGTTTGCCGCCTTCATATAAAAGCCTACTTTCAAGTAGTACCTCACAGGCGACATCATGGGCAACACACGCAATGCGATATTGCACAAGGCGGTGCACTACCCAGCCACTTTTTACTTACTTGACATATGACACAGCTATTTCCTTGCTGTTCTTGCACCTTATCACACAAAAAAAAGGATTGTTTTGAACTGTTTAGGTGAAGAGATTGTTTCCATGGCTCACAAAGCTTATTCCCACATCACAATGTCTATGCATGTATTGTCTGTGTGGATATGAGCAATAATCATTTGGTGAAGCACTATGTGCACTGTGCAACAACGAAGCCTTGGAACACCCCAGAGCTTCCACAAAGCTGTGGGGAGCTACTGAGATGCAGCAGTTTGACGGTGTATATCCACATGACTAGGTTTCTCCTTTTAGATTGACACCATGATAAACAAGTCGACTTCTAATTTTTCATGGTCTAAAAAGGCTGCTTTATTCTTTGTTTTCTTCGTTGTGTAATGCAGTAAAATCCTAATACAAATTTTTCTAGACCATGAAAAATGTCATCTGAAATTGGAATGATCCTAATCCATAACGGACCATCGCAGCACCAAAGTGAACATAAGACATTCGTGTTTTTATTTATGGTGATTACTTTCACTTGAAGTCCTTTGACTTGCTGGGCCTTATTCCCTCATAGTCGTAATGCAGATACTTTTGAAATGCTTCAAATATTGCACTCATTCTTTCATTTGTTTTGCCAGCGCTGACTGCAAGCCACATTGAGCACTCTTCTAGTGCACAGGTCACTGCCAGAATCACGGAAGACCAAGATTTCACACACCATCTTTGCAAAGTACACCATGACCGTACTTTTCTTATTTTGTTGAGGTCTCGCGGTGCCCTAAAAATTTGTACTATTTATCATGGCCTGATAGTGTTGAAGTCATGCCAAAACAGAGCACATTGTAATAATTTGTGCATTTTGGCTGCAACTTTTCCAGAATTTATATTAGCTTGGAATTCATAGTCATATCATTTTGTATTAGCTTGAAACCATGGTCATATCATCGAGATTCGATGATATTAAAGGGGCCCTGAACCACTTTTTATATAGTAGAGGAGAAAGGCGATTGAAGTTGAAATAGGCTGTTTTAGAAATACCGTATTTTCCGGTGCATAAGTCGAATTTTTTTTTTCTTAAATTTTTGGTGGTGCATTTTATAGAACCGTGCGACCTATATAAATTTTTTTTTTCCGATAAAGACTACCATCAGAATTGGATTGGCTGCTATGGCCATGCGAAGCACGCTGGGTTGACCTCCTCTGGCAGTTGCTATGGGTTGTGTGCGCGCTATGGACATACCAGGTTCTTCTTGTGATCAAGTTGCCGAACGCTGTACGAGAAGAACGGAGCAGCAACGTAAGCGGCGGCAGGTTGCTTGCGAGTCGACCGACTCCGAAGTCATCACATCTGCAGATCGCTTTGAAGACACGGTGTGCGCCGCTGCACAAACTACGCAGTTGCTACCAGAGTACAAGCCACCACTCCTCCCTCCCGCACTGCCTTCCTGCTTTCTTCCCTTGTGCATGATCCTGCTCACCATCACACACTTTCACTCGCACATACAGCATACGGTGCGTAGGGACTATGTTATCACCCTTTTAAGTCACTGACCAAATCAAAAGGTGCATCTTGTACACAGATGTCACTTGTATATGTTTTTTTTTTATTATTGTTATTATTTTCGGAAAAACTGCTGTTTGGAGGGAAGTGCGACTTGTACAAAGGTGTGACTTATAGACTGGAAAATACGGTACTTTGCCGCAAAAAGTACATCAGTGCGTTTAGCAGTAGCGGAGTTATTGGCAATCAAACACTGCAGAAGCGTACGCATTTGGGCTGGTTGGTTCATGATTACGAGCAATAAAAACAGCGCTAAACGACAGGACGAGTGAAGGGACACAGACAACAGTGCTGACTAACAACCAAAGTGTCTTTATTCTTTCAGTCAGCGGCGGAGCATATATATGCTGACTGAAAGAATAAAGACACTTTGGTTGTTAGTCAGCGCTGTTGTCTGTGTCCCTTCACTCGTCCTGTCGTTTAGCGCTGTTTTTATTGCTCATAATCAAACGCCCTTTGCAGTGCTTCTGCTCCTTCTTCAATGCTTTGCACTGCAAAAGCTACAACGGAGCAGATGTGCCCACAATGCTCCACCTACTGAACGTCACCGTGGCGCACAGTTCAAATTTGACTTTGGATGTTAATGTAGGTGTCACTACTTCTAATTTTGGCGCCTACGATGTGTCAAACGTAAGCCATACGCGGGTGTCCTCAGCAAAGCGCAGCACACTTAGCCAGTGGACTAGTTGCGGCAACCTGCAGCGGCCGCGGTATCTATGCTAAATAGCAGATTGCAGCTACATGAAACTATGGTACGTATGCACAGCGCTTGCTTTGTGCACGACAGGGCTTGAGTGCGTACTCGCGCTCATATGTTCCAGTCTGACTGTGCTAATTGTGCGGACCAGCTTTGTCATGCACCAGCTTGACCGACAGATACTAGCCACATCCAACGTGTGCATTTTTGAAGTGCTATCAGTAAGTCTGCCAAGGCATCTAACCAGGAGCGGCCATGGGTGAGAGCATGCTGGCAAGTGTGTGTGTGGTCTGACCTTAAGTTGTGCTTGGTTCAAGGCTGGCTGAACGTGCAAAACTAGTCGAAATCAGCGAGATCCGACGGCTCTCCGACACCAATAAGCAGGGTGGCCAAAGTTTAATTCCTATGTGAGCAGCCATGGCCGAGCGTGAGTAGAGGACAGTCGGCTTCTTCTGGGAGTATGTAACTATTACTGACACCTTTCGCTTACTTGAGCCTATTTATTAAACTTCATCAATAAATATACACAGTAACAGTAGGAAGAAGCGCATTGATCCAAACACCCTTCTTGATTGACGTCAGCTGTTGGCCAATCACAGCCACATATGGGAATCCACTGTATTACAAAGTAAAGCATCCCAAAAAGAGTTAAGAGTAGGCTTGTGTTGAAAAGAGAGCATTTGAAAGAAAGGTGACTTTACACTCTGCTTGGGAGCTCCAAGCGCTGCGCACGACTGCAAAACTTGGCTGTGATGGTCACAGCAGTTTATGCTGCCTGCAGACTGTGTTCTTTCACCAAGCCTGAGGGGTGGTTCAGGACCCCTTTAAACTCTCATTTTGGTAATACGATGTGGGGACAGTCAAAAGTAAGCTGTTTGTGTTAACTGCTTGAAATTTCTCACCAAATGTTTTGGCAGGATACTGGTTTCATACATTGCATGGTTGTGTGTGCTGCAGGAGCGGCATTCAACCAGACTATCTATGATCTGTTTGGGGACCGCCAGATCGAGGACCTGTGGCTGCCTTACTTCACTGTCACCACCGACATTACCAGCAGCTGCATGCGCATCCATCGGCATGGTAAGCAAAAGACCGTCTGATTTGCATTTTGTCTGTAGTAGGGGCACCCAGGACTCTTTTAAAAGATTTCTGTATGAGTACTCCAAGATTTTGCTGTAATGCCAAACTATATTTCAGTTCTCCTTATAAGATCCCCTCAAAATTTGCCTGCAATATGAATTTCTGATGACAGGCTACTCTACACATCAATCATCACAACTTGCATTAACACTGTTTACAGTGGAAACTCAATTATACAACTTTCAAGGGACCACAAGAAAATGTAGTATTATCAGAGATCTAGCAATAATATAAACGTAGTGGTTGGCACTGTACAACAGGGATATGCAGAACTTTCAGTAGTCATTGATTCTGTTCGTGTAGAACTTCAAGGGCTTGCAGTGTAATTATCTCTATGACCTTCTAAACTCAGTTGATTTGCTCTACCTGTGGCTTTCTCCAGCTTGACTATAGCGAGGGGCCGCATTTTGTAACAGTTATTTTCCTTTGAGTCTATTTTTCCTTTTGTCATCTGTAACAGCAAGAGGCCTGTCATGGCAATAACAATGGCTTAGCGGCATGCAAGCCAGAGACAAAGGGCCTCTGAAATGTTTCCCCAAGGTCAAATAACGGATGAACAGAATTAATACGAAATGTGAGTCCAAGTCCTGAAAACTGCAGTTTTTAGTGGGAGAACAGTAAGCAAACTGTTACATTGTTTAAAAGTGCACAATAATGTTCAGCATGTACTGACTGCTGCTGTTCAACATGTGGCAGTGGTGTGTGGCTTGCTCTACACGGCAGACAGGTGCCTAAAGGCTACCGTGCATGGGCTATTTTCTATAAAAATTTGCGACATGAACACTGTATGCACCTACATACACCAGCATTGTGCTTTCATGTGCACATGGGCACTGAAAGTGTATGCAGTCACAATTGGCATAATTACCCATAGAGATGGACTTAAGAATGCCATGGAAGAAATTCTCCATCAACAGTATGGAAGTAGCAGAGGGGAGCAATCATTGGACAGCTTTATCTTGGTGTCACTTATGGTCTGCCACACTTACAGTTTACATGCTAAGCACTGTGAAGAACTGCATTCATTTAGCATTCTTGATAAACTCACAATAGCATGTTTCCCAGAGATGCAAGCAACCTGCAGTCTGGCTGCAAAACAACAAAGAAACCAAGTGGATGTGTTGTCAGACTTCGCTCAATCAGCTCTGCAATGGAGTGAAAGCAGTGTTCTTTCTGCCTTCGGATGCCATCATGGTGCACATGGCACACTAGCCTTCTGGATGAGCATCTCTGTGCAAATTGTTATACTACACTGATCTGAGGGGAGCAGACTAAACGCTAAACTCTCTTAGCATTTTGGAATACTGACATGGTGTGTGGTGTCCCCCAGGCACATGTTCATGATTGCCACTGACACTGCTCGTCTTGGCCCTCACTGGTTGTTTCCACAAGCACTTTGCACATGGCATATTTGTGAAGCCAGCCACCACTTGCCTCACTTCTGTGTCTGTTCAGCGCACTGGTTTGCATCATTTTTACCACAAGTCGAGACTGTACATTGTCCTAGTGTAAATACTTGGGTGAGAGAAAAAGAATGACAATGCACATGCCTTATCTCAGCCACATCTGTTTCCACTATTGCATTCTGCAGTCCAACTCGCCCACATTGTCACCGTGACTACTGCCAATTGTATGAATCAGTTTATGTGCAAGCTGGTGTCATGCTACCATACATATAAAGGGCCCCTGAAACGGTTTGGACAAATTTTGTAGACGCGTAGGGTACAGCTAAAGTTAATCATTCGCGCCACAATTTGTGTCAAGCGTTACATATTAAGAGAGCTACGGACGATTACAAGTTACCCTCCTCTATAGCCATGCATTTTCTCCTCAACTTGTTCGCCAAGTGATCGGACCTAAGCTCCGCCTTCACTGGCTCTGCGGCATGATGACATGTTGGGTCGTCTACTTTCGGTTCTCTCCAAAGCCTCTCCAACCTCTCCGCCAGCTACTTGGCAGGCGACCCCAAGCGAGAGCTAGCGAAGCAGCGCGAGATGCGAGCATTCTGTCGCAGCGCCGAACATGTCTGGTATTCCAGTAACCACAGGCGAGCCGGGCGTTTCGACAGATGCGTGGAGGCATAAACTCAAGCTGATGAAGGAACTTTAGCGTAGACGTACGTGAGCGGACTGATCGATCTGCACGGTCCAGCCACGTGTTGGTGCAGAGCTTAACTAGCCAAACAAAGAGCCAATATTGCTCTAACCAAGTGTAAAACATTTTAAATATTTATAAAAACAATGTGTTAAGGATTACGCTCCTGCGAGAAATTTATACCAGCAGCCAAGAATACACTTTGTTTGGTTGAGCTCTGTGCCACCAGGTGGCTGCACCATGCAGACCATTCACATTTGCGCTTCTGCTCATCCCATGAACAGCATGGTCAAATGGCCATGCCCTGTCCCCTTGTGCTTGCATTTACCCAAATACCGTACTCGCGAAATGCTATTGTGGTAGTAATCTTTTAGTGTAAAGGGATGGCCGCAAACGGGCAAATCCTGGCGCCGATCGGATAGCAACAGTCCGATGCGCTGCAACCATTCCACTCGTCTGTGGACTTTTGGAGGGACACGATGTCGCAGCTTGACATATTGCCAGTCGCTATGTTCACAGCGCATAACACAACAAAGGCGAATTATGGTGCTCCGACGCTGACCACGGAGCTCTCGTCAAAATGGAGCACGTTGTAACACAAGCAGAAGATGCTTGCTGCGTGCCAGAAGTGCTTAAGTGTAGAGAAAAATTTTTCTTGTGCATTCTCTTTCTGTTACTTTCTTTTTACAAAAACAAATTAACTAACATTCCAACTATTACGAACAATATTTGTTCACCATAAAGTTGGAAAAATTATTGATGACGCACCCTGGGCAGCCACTCGGATAGCTCGCCCTACTAGCGTCATTAGGGCAATTTATGTCAAATAGGTAAAGCGATAGCTCGCCCTACTAGTGTCATTAGGGCACTTTACGTCAAATAGGTAGGGGAGGCTTAAAATTCAGCCGAGTGGTGTGCTGCGGTCGGCAGCGATGTACATTTTTGAAACCCTATTATAAATTACATGCTTTACGTGGAGCACTTAGGTGCATCAATTAATGATCAGAAGGACCTACTCTAGCAACTCACTACATTTGTACAAAATCATCAATATCGTTTCAGGGTCCCTTTAATGCATTGTTTATATGGGGCGCTTGCTGGGCCCCAGTTTGTCATAAATGTAGGTTGTCACATAAACAGAGGATGCATAATTGAGGTTTCACTGTAATCCATTTTGGCAAACCTCTGCTTCGTATGTCTAGATATTCACCACTGCACTATAAGAGCATAAAATGTTCTTTAAAATTTACAGAGTTATACTTTTAGGCACAAGACATTCTGCTATTAATTCATTCATGCATATTTCATGCATCACTTCATTTGCATTGCAGTACCTAGGGAGTTTTGCTGAAACTATTCTTTTGTGGCAGAGCATGGTTATTGCATCATCTCGAGCTCAGCTGCCCCTGGTGCCTGCAGGCATGATTCAAGGGAGACTGCTGTCTCCTCTCTGTCCAATGTTTCAGCTGCCATATGTTTGTAAATGCAATTCATTATTGTCTGCTTTTGTGCATATCATGAAGGTGTCTTCTTTATCCATGAAATTATGCTTTTAATGTCATGCAACTGTTTTTCTCAGTGTATAAAGTACCTGTCCGCCTGAACTCTGATAACCTGGGGTGTGTTAATATTGAGCTCTTTTGTGTCAAATATTCAGTCAGATCAAGAAAAAGAAATTAATATTAAACCAAATGCAGTCAAACCTCGTTGATACGATCCCATTACATATAATTTCCCAGCACCAAATTCGCAATTGAGAACACAAAAAATGACCCAGTAAAGTTAAGCTTATTTTTACTGGGTCGTACGTTCCCGGAAAACACTATTTTTCGTCACCAATGTTCAGTACATCGCCACACTTTGATCGTATGATACATTTTCCAGCCGCTAGACCCCATGTAAAAAAGAAAATGGGGGAAGTGCACGCGATCGAGTACAGTAAATAGCTGCTCGCCACACCAGCTTCACTGCAATACTCGCCTGTCCATCTCGTGTAAAAACGCTGGCGCGCACTCAGTTTCTCATTCTGGTACCAGCAAATCTTCTCCGAGGTCATCGCACACCTCATTTACAGCTATTGCCACCAACCCTATTGCAATAAGTATCTTCGCCTATCTGTTCCACAGTGTGTGGTGCCATTGGAAGCATACTGCACACTTTTAATAGGTGATAATCCTAACAGGCCGCCGTATCCTACTGCAGACTGTGATCGTATACATTTTCTGGCTGTTACATCCCATATAAACAAGAAAAGGCACGAAGTGCGCGCAATTGAGAACAGTAGCCACCTGCCACATCAAGTTCCCCGCAATACTTGCCAGCCCATCTCATATGAAAACGGCGGCGCGCACTCGGTTTCTAAAACTGGTACTAGCAAATCTCCTTCTGGGTTGGTGCACACCTCATTCACAGCTGTCGCCACCAAACCTAGTGCGATAAGCATCTTCACCTATCAATTTTACGGTGCATGGGGCATAGTGTGTAGTGCTGTAGGTAGCCTACTGCACGCTTTTAGTAGGCGATAATACAAAGGATCCACGATTCCCAGCTGCAGGCGGCATGGTGTGAATGTCACATTTCGCTTTGGCGACTATTGGCGTCGCCCACCAGCTTGATTTCGTTTCGGTTTCTCGTTGCTGCCTTGAAACACTGCACAAGGAGCCGACAAACAGCAAGGAAAACATAGGGGATATTACTTGTGCTTAATAAATGAAATAAATAAGTGATAAATTAATGGAAATGAAGGTGGATGAAAAAACAACTTGCCGCAGGTGGGGAACGATCCCAGGTCTTCGCATTGCGCGTGCAATGCTCTACCAATTGAGCTACTGCGGCTTTTATGTTGGCTTCTTATGATATGATTAATAAAAGTTGGGCCCCTCAGTTAACCCCCTTTTTCTCGTTTATTGCGCAATAGTAAAATAACGTATGTCTCTCAAGCTGCGGAAGCCCCACCAGCTCGATGCCCGTCAGCGTTTCATGCCTCGTGCACAACGATTCGCCCAACGCTTTGCATTACGTAGATGTCAAGTGCAGTTAAGTCTGTCTAATTTTTTATTTAATTTGAATCATATGTTTTCTCGGTTAGCATGTTTTTTCTTGCATTTCTTTTTCCATAACGTATGAATGAGGTTCTACTGTATAGAATGTAAGAAAATGCTTACAGGTACTTTAGTGCTTACAAATTCTGTGTAAGAAAATCGGCTGCTGTGCATGCTTGGTAATCTAATCGCATTGTGTAATAAGAATGTTACCAGCTGTCATTAACTTTGGATACCTACAAATGGAGTTATACAGTGCAGTCTACTCTTACTAAAGGAAACAGCGAATTTTATATCAAGACTCGGAAAACATATTTTGTGTTTGTCATTAGACTGCCTGCCTAATGCTTCATTTTAAGCAGCTTGTATTATGATCTTGATAATATCTGCGTGAATGAACTAGTGTTTGATACAATCTATGTGCCTTTCTGCGGCTGATCAGACAGATCTTCACGTATGCTCCTAGGATTTCAGACTTTCACCCTTTCCCTTTCCATACGTACTGCTGTTGCTGCTTCTTTTCTCTGCATGTGGTATCTTTCTATAGGTCCTCTTGAACCCCACGAACTTTGTAGTGATGGCAACTGTGCACCATGCAAAAGCTGTGTGCATCAAGGTACCATGGATCTTTTACTAGATGTACCAAATATTAAAGAAACCGAACAGTGTCGAGCATAAATGTGGATCACCAAGTATAGATTACTTTTTTGGCTAACCCATGGGCTCTCAAATTTCGCACAAAGATTCACTATAAATGTACTTAAATACCATGTTAAGATACATTACTTGCCTGTTTTGTCCAGAATAAATCTGAACTGTAACACACAGCAATGCACAAAGGGTAAAATTTGCAGCAATGGAATGGTGCTACTACCTGTAATTGTTAGGGTGAAATTATAAGCTATTGGCGAAACACAGAGCATGCCTGGTTTAGCCGTTACAGTGACATATGGTGCCACAATTTCATTCCTGAAAATTCTGCACTTTGTTTAGCTTCACCTTTGGCTTTGGATTTATCCCGAATGTAACAGGCAAGTAGTGCACCCCAATGTGATGTGGCAGCCCCACCACCATCAGCTTGTGGAGAATGCAAGGTACGCACAGCAGAGAATTAGGCCAGCTCTGGAACGATGCAGCTGCAACCCTGTCACCATCTTCATCTCCTCTGAGCATGTGTTGTGACTTAGAACCTGTAAATAAATGAAAGACTGTCCAACCCACCTCGCCATCACCACAGTAGTATTAAAAAGTACGTCCTGCAAAGCATTCCTGTGTAAAATTGGATTGTGTATGAGTCAGGTGTTTCAGCCATAAGTATAACAAGAAGTATACCTGGCATTTCCTATTCCTGCAGCTCTCTCTAGATGTTCTGTTCGTCAGTCTAATTATTTGAGCATTCACTATTCAATTTGTATTTGTGTTTTTGCACACCCCTACTGGTAATTACTGCTTTGGGGACCTGATATTTTTTATTTTTTATGGGCCTATCAAATGTACTTTAGCTCAAATGTACGTTAGCAGAGCTTACTGTATATAGTTATAATAGTTACTGTATATATACAGTCGAATCTCGTTAATTCGAAAACACTTAATCTGAACTTCCGGTTTATTCGAACTAATGCTGTGGTCCTGTCAAGGTTATGTGTATTCCAATGGGCAATCGCAAATGACCAAGCATTTGCGATTGTTAATTTGAACATACCGCGCTCCGACAGTAATCTCAGCAGCACGCCAAATCACCCGGTGACGCCTCTGACCAGCGCTGCTCTTACCCCGCCATAGAGGAAAAGTTAAAAAAGAAAGAAAAAAAAAGGGGGGGGAAACGTAACGAAAATTTCACCCTCTCTCAAATTGCAAGGTTGCCGTCTCTGCGTCGTAAGGCCCCAGCTGCACTAGCGGCAAAATGCACGCATCAGAAAAGATCGGTCCTGGGCTGAGTGTTGGCCGGCGTGGGCAGTTTCGTGGCACTCGCTCACTGTGTGCTTGCATGCCGCGATATTGCCCACTTGCACTGTTCGTGCATTGTGCTATGGTGCACGAATACTTCAAGAAGAAGTCCTTCTTTTAACTCAAACAAATTTTCGGGCCCCTTCGAGTTTAAATTATCGAGATTCGACTAGTTATATATAGGTTGATGTTCAATTCATTTCTACTCACTTTGCTACTTTAAAAATGCACTTAGGTTGTTGTTGCATCAAGCATGGCTAAATATATATACAGGTAGCCATGATCAAATATGTGTGACAGTAGTCTCCAGGAAAGTAGAGTGCTTTGCAATGGCAGCAGTGTCATGGTGAAAGCTGTTAATTCTTGACTCGCCTGGTGTAAAAATAAAGTTTAAAATATTGTGGTTTTGGTAGCAACTTCTAGGTTGCAGCCACTTTGCTGAGATATGCATGAGGAAGGTGGGTGATTAAGCAAGCTGTAGAAGAAACTTGTGGAAAAGGGAGCACAGTAGCGGAGAGCAAGAGCTTTCGAGGAAGATCCTGCATTTCAGTGAGAAATTCGGACATCATGTGAATGGGAAGAATAGGTGAATGTAATGTAGTGGTGCAATTCTGAGCCTATTTGAGGGTGTTCATGATGTATGCCTGCTGTGATTTTTGAGGAAGCTGATGGATACTTGAATTTGTCTAAGAAATGATTTGTACATGAGTAACTGGTTGGAGTGTGGAAATATTCAAAACTTTCAAATGGCAAATTGATTGTTGCCCTATTCAATTCAGTCTTTGAATCAACCATTCATTATTCGTAAGTGCGAGTATTTTTCAAGTAGTTTTCTAATACTTCAAATCACCACTGGTGTGATAAATTTCAACCCAGTGGCCTTATTAGACAAAACACGAGAAGTTTCATAGTGGAGCATGCTCTCTGTCACTCAGGAATATACTTTTCTGGTTGAACCACTATCATTCGTACTCGCCAATGAGTCCCGACTATTTGAATAAATTGCTTGTTTGCTCCTTATGCTCCATTTGTGCTTTTCATAACCAACACTTCATAACATGTTATTACACTTCATAACATGAAGTGTAATAACAGAAGCTTGCTACCATTTTGAATATACTAGGATGTGAAATCAGTTGTGGGAATGGCAGTTTATTATTCGAAAACAGAGAAGTATTTCATATACGATTCAATTTGCTCCTCACTCTATTGAATTCGTATTTGATTTAGTCTCAGAAAATTCTATTAGTACACCCCTAGTAAGTTGTGAAGCGTAACATAGGGTTTCAGTAGTCTTAATGCTTTATTTGCAATGAAGTTAGGTTAGTTGTGTGTGCATGGCAAGGATCATTGGACAAACTAAACACCAAAACACATGTACATTTGAACCGATTCCTTCTAGACATGAGTGATTGAATAAATAAAACGAATCTGAGTCTATTGACAGAGAGTAAAGAACACAAATTTATGCTTGTTAGAGAGGATCAGTCATTTGTGATTGCACCAGCCTCTCACATGTTTTTGTTTTGGAGAGAGCTTTGGTCAGAAATGTTATTTATGGTATGGTCAGAGAACATTTGAATAAGACTGGATACACACTGTGGTAGACAGTTAGGTGAAGAAAGAAAGTGGTTCGTATACAAATTCCTGTGTACTTCCATTAAACTTTGGTATGCTATAAGTTTAACTAAGATAATTTTGGTAGCCAGTGCGTGTGACACATTGTATTCAATACTTAAGAATTGTCTTTAAGGATCACATCAAATTGGAGGTTGTCAAAATCCTTGTGAACACCTTGTTGGCAGAAATGGAAGAAGCTTACTGAGGTCAAGAAGTTCATGATACAAAAGTAAATAATGTTGTGTGGTTTTGTAAAGGAAGCTAGTTTAGGAAATTGGTCAGTAGTTTAAAGGGAGAAGCATGTGACTCGATTTGCAGACTTGAACAGCTTTTCCCACTTTCCATTTGTAGGCAGCTGCACATAATGGCTTGAGAACTGAGAATGAAAGTTAGGAAGCCAAAGTGAAAAAATGCGTTATTTAACTTTAGCCTGCTCTATTGCTGTAATTGTGGAAAATTACGCTCAATATGAGCTACAACGCGAAAGCGTATGGCAAGGTGGTCGCATGTTGTAGCTCGTACTGAGCACGATAGTACTGAGCATAAAATCAAGCACTCTGTTGATCCTGCACTATTAAAGCTTGAGTGGGCTGACTTTCGTAGGTTTTGGCCATTCATTGCCTTGGTTAATATTCTGTTAAAACTTTCATGTACAGTATGCAGCTCTTTAGTGATACAGCAGATACCCGTGGAGGTGGAAATGCTGCGTTCATTGCTATTGAAGCAGCAAAGAAGGTACATGATCTCGTGATGCTGAGGTTATGGCCCAATAATGGCTGTACAATGTATGTGTAAATGAAGCTGTGAGGTTGTATAGCCAAATAAACTGAAATTCTTTCTTTTCCTGGCAAATGTTTTCCATTAAAATAGTAAACATAACAGAAATAGAAATACTTTCCATTAAAGTGTAGCTAAAGGCATGCAAAACATTTAAGCTGACTAGCTTCCTGTTTTACGTTTATCAGTGTGAAACTTCCTTCTCCTAAGACTCATTGGTACTAGTGCTGTTTATGTGCAGGGTTCAGCGTGCAATGTTTTGTGTTATATCTGTGGCTGTCAAACTCACATTAGGTAGTATTGTAATTAAATTTAACTCTTTAACCACCCTTTTGTAGTTTTGCTACCAAATTTTTGTGCAATTCTTTGGACTGGCTCCTAAGCTTTTAAATGAGCTTGATGGCTAGTTATAATAACGCATTGCAGGTAAGAGACCTCCATCACGTGTGAAGCAGTTATTTATTTGATGGAGGGGATTAAGATGGAAAAAATGGGGGAAAACGGTTCTAAAAGCATTCTTGTCTTCGTAAAGCATTGGCTTTTTATGGTGTCAACAGCGTGACTCTTCTTATGACCACCTTTGCAAATTTTCTTGTTATATAGTCTGGATGCAGGTGCTAATCCGACAAAAATATTTTTAGTGCATTTAGAACTTGTACATTTTTATTAAATGAAGTTGAGTTCTATCGGCAATTTTCTTTTATTGTTAAATCTTTAACTTCAATGGACCACTAATTATGACTATTTGCTTGGATTTGGTTACTCACAGGTCACTATATCGGCATACTTCAGTTGTATACACTTTTTTGCCTTGTAGTTTTTAATTTCTTAATTGTGGAGAAGTCATGCAGGCAATCAAGAAAATATTACTGTTCCTACTCAAACTAAACTAAAACCATGCCATAGACAGTGGGAGCCTAATTTTCTTGTATTGCTCTCATAACTGCTGCATGTGTTTAATTCATACTGTCACATTGAAACAAGTGCTTACATATATTTATCTGTGATATAGAGATGTATACCATTATATGTGTACCGTTATATGTGTGGCCACTAGGCCTGATAGCAGGCTGCATATCTTTATTTACATCACTTGCTGCATGTTTGAGAGTGCCATTGCAAGAAACTTAATGTGACTTAAAGTTTCCTCAAATAAATGTAGGCTCACCAATATTTGAAAAGCTAGTCTGTATTCGCTGTTTATAGAGAGAATATAAAAAAAGAACTTGTCACTTTATCAGCAGCTGCTGACACTGTACTGTTGGGTTCCCCTAAAAATATCTTGTTTAATTTTTTAGTGCATGGTATGTTATTTGGGGCACCCTGTGTCCCACTTAACGTGTGGGTTTAACAGAGAACAGAATAGCTTTATGAGGAGCATTGGGAACTGCATTCAGCTAATGTAAAATGTAGAGGGACATTTACTGTTTTTCCATACTTTAACCTCGTAAAACCCTTTGTAGACATTACATTGCACATTGCCTTCAATCTTCTTTTAAAATTAACTCTGTAGTGATTACTCGAAATATTCATCCTAGATATGAAGTATGGTGCATGTGGAACTGTACGGAAGTGGGTTACTCATAATCTTGTTACCCGCCTTCAAGAAAGTCCACATCCGTGTGTTGTCACAGATGATGGGAAGCAATCTTGATGTGTTTCTAATTCCTTGACATTGCGGGAAAATCAAGAATGCAGCAGCAACATGGCAATGAACTACATGTAGTTCAATCTTCATCTCTGTGTTTAGGCAATGAAATGCAGTTTTTTACTATAGTGAACCTGAGGAGATGGTTACTTTTTTTCACGTACATGGAGATGCAGCTTTTAACACATAACCGCGGTATTTAAATTTTTAAAAAGTGCTTTTCATGTTTGTAACTTATCAGTAGACAATAAAAACCAGCTTGAAAAGTGATTCTGCTCGGGAGGTTAAGGTTTTGTTCATTTAATATTTAGCTTAACTCCCATCTTTTAGTGTTATACCATACTGTAGCCAGAGTAATAGAAAAGTTGTGTGGCTGCATATTATAAGCAAGGTTTCTAGGCCCTCTGTTGTGTGGCGCAACTCCTCAGCTCATTAATGTTGTTTAAGTAGCTCTGAAAAGGAGCCTAACTGCTTAGTTATACAACAGTTCAATTATATTTTCAACTAACATTGCTTTATTTTTAGTCAGTCCCTTGCGGCTTATGTTTATTTGGTGTTTTGTGTATTGAAATTGTGGTTATCACACATACATATATCTAGTTGAATTTAATGTGGCACAAGCTGTCACATAACAGGTGTTAACTGAAGTGTTGATGTAGGCTTATCAGCAACCTTTAAAAAAATTAACCTGCATTTTTTAAGCACTTATGGCTGATGTTGCACAGGGGCATGATTGTTGCAAATTTGTTCACTTTTGTTGAACAATTTATGAAGTTAGCTTCTTTTGTTCCAACCATGCATCTGCAAATGAATCTTACTTATATGGGGGATCATTAAAAAATTAGAGCTAGTGTTATATGGCATGTAGGAATGCGCATGTTCCCCAGCTCTCACTGTGAGACCATGCATGCATGGCATGACTGACAAATGCACAAGAATGCCATAGTGTAGGACGTAGTTATATGCTTTCCATTTGCTGTAGTAAATGCATGTCAACTCTACATTGAAGCCTTCATCCTGTGCTTGTGGCGTAGCGTTCATTAATAACATTTTTATTGGACGCACTTACACACCAAAGTCAGTTTCTTTGTAGTTATTTTTACTGTTCTTTTTGCGTTGTCTGTGTTCATACTTTATTTTATTTATTCATTCATTGTTCTATTGCAATTTCTTTTCTTTCTTCTTCTCTTTTTTTTTCTTTTGATATCCTAAAAGTTTGCACAGGCACTGCAGAATGCTGCAGTTTTACTGGTTTGACTGTTGTTATTGCAGTGATGCAGAGACAGTGGCAAACTGAAATCATGTTATATTCTAATGCTCATTTGTACCCAGGCCTGCCTCATGTGCTGCTCAGGTTTGTGCTTAAAATTTGTCTGTGCAGAGAAGCTTTGTGTTGTGTACATTGGTTTGTTTTTTGGCCACAGTTCACGACAAAGACTTTCCAGGTTTTTTTAGCAGGCACAAAAGTGCCACTTTTGGCATATGGCATAGAATGCAATGTGTAGCATGATGACTGGTCTTGGATGTTGTAGTGCAGTACTGGTATCTGATTTTGCCAGTGCTCTCAGCTGAGCTGCCCTAGTTTCTTTTCTGCTTGTAAAAGTGGCAGGGTAATTTGTTTAGAGTCCCTGCTGCTAACAAAAGGCTGCCTCATATTGCTAATTTGCTTTGCTTGTTTTCTCGTGCTCTGTTGAAAGGCTTGCCATTGAAAACACACAGCTTGATGCTATTGCAGTTTCACTGAACTATTACCGATTGAGAAAATGATTCCCTTGACTTGCATCTGGCTCCTTATTTTACAACCATATGACTTTTATGAGGTATCTGCCGAGTGCACCTATGCATGCCAACTTTTTAGAAAGGCTTTGCCTAACTCTGCAAGTGTGTTTTTTAGGCAGTCCATTCCAGATTTCAGTGGACCACCACACATAAATTTCTTATGGAGATCTTTTTACTTCATAAGGTGCACACAACAACAATTCTATACACGCTATAAGCATTCTTTGTTAATAGATATGCTTGATAAACACTTTGGCTTATGGAATTTTCAGGGACATTGGTATTGGTAAACCCTGAAGTACCTAATAAGCTGACAATGTTGCACATTATGACAGGCTCCACTTAGCTGCTACTGTTTGCACTTCCAGAGCAATCACGAATACAAAATAAACTTTTTAATTTTCTAAAATGCAGTAATCAGTATTGCTCACATTTAGCTGTTGAGTGTGCAACATGTGTTCAGTAACATAACGTAACAGTGTAAACCCTTAAAATTTTACTCCATCTGTCTAGCTCTTTGACTATGCCTATGTTATCTAATAAATCAGTTCTGTGATAGTAGCTTGCAATCTGATGCAGAAAAATTTTTTTTAACCTTAGCTTATAACTGCATTGACTTAAAAGTCACATTTGTAACTACTGCCACATTCCTATTTTAGCCCCATAACTGCACATGCACAGCAGTTTGTCATGGACATGGTTACACTACACTGCATGTAGCGCCAACCATGCACTCTGCTGGTTGCATTTCATCCTCGGGTGAGAGTAAATGGCAGTCAACCAGGTGCACCCTATTGTCTGCTGAGCTGGAATGGCCACCAACTTGGCCACGCAGTTGCTTTGGTGCAGTTTCATGTGGCTGAAGACTTTCTGGAGTTCAAAACTGCCACGTCAGATGAGTTACTAGCAGTGTCACACACATTTTAGCTCATTTATTTCACTTCATGCATTGTTAAAACATACAGCAGTACTACAACAGATCAAGAACTTGAATATGTAGGTGAATTTTCCTGCATCAGCAAATGTGGACTCCATGCCCTAACGCTAAAAAAATATTTTAGTTATAGAAACATAATCCGACCATTTCACATGCAGTTTACTTGCAAAATGCTCATCCAGTTGAGAAGATTACTTGATGCAAATTGTTACCATCTGTTACAGAGGTTACAAACAAGTGCCTAGATGCTTATATTGTATTTTTCTGTAGCACACTTTACACACATTCGTCAATCTTGCAGCATAGAATTCAGTCTGTTCAGAATTGTCTTCAGATGTATGCAACACATTTTAACTGCCATTATTTGCACTAGTAATTTTATTTTGGGGCATTATCTTGGTATTTATGAATGTACATACAGAGCCCGAAGGGGGTCTGCAGAGTGGCTCGCACTTTCAATGAGCGTGACCAGAAGTATGAAGGATGCATTTGTTTAATTATATTCCCACAGTACTTGCTATTGCACCTTAAGTATAGGTGATTGTAAACCTTGATGCATACAGAACATGTTATTGCTAACCAGATTTCACTAATTAGCTTTCTTGAAACATTGCAACTAATTGCATACTGCTCTAAGGGATCTAAAGGAAGTTTAGCTATCCTTTGCGCCATCAGGCCCTGTGGCATAAGCTGAGCATGCCATTATTTGCTGTTAGTGTGTTCATCTTTCTGTTATACTCAAAACAGACTCGGAAAAACCAAATGCCAAGAAGAAAGGCTACAACTGGGGCAAGAGGCACTGCCTGCCACTTCATCTTGAAGCATACTTTCTTTCCTTTGTGCTCCCTTTCTCTTCCTTTTCTTTTCTAATTTCTTTAAGGGCTAAAAATGATTTGACGCAGCCCATCTCTGTTTTCTGACAGTTGTCCACCTTTTCACACAAAGGGCTAAGCCAGCCTCAGGAAGTCCTGCTCATCATACATGATCCACCCATTGGTAGCTTGTCCATGCCTTGCCTCTACATTCGAACAATGCTCTCAAGTTGTGCATGCCTCGACTGTGCAACAAGGCCACCTTGAAGTGGAAACTTTCAGGAAACGTTGATGAGAGTTGTGCTTTTATTGTATTGCAGGTTGTTGCATTTCTGCACTAGTAAAATAACATAAGAGTACTCTTGTTTTGTTTGTTTGCTTCTATGGTTAATTTCACAAATTGAATTTATTTTTTTTTGCATCTGCCAGTTTATTAACTTTTTTTGTACTCTTATCTGGATTATACAAAGTACTCTTTGAAGTAAGATAATATTTCAAGATGACATTTGCAGGGTGATTTTAACGCAGTGTTTGCAGCATTTCATTGAAGAAGCATAGACTTAAAACATTTCATCATGTTTTGTGTAAAATACAGTTAAACCTTGATTAGCGAAGTCGGTTAATTCGACAGTTTGCTTTGTTATACGATCGGTTGCCTATGGATTTTTTTCTTGGACGAAAGGGACCATAATGTTTTTCAAATTATAGGGAAATCGGAAAAAAGAAATTTGAATTAGAAAAAAAGTTGCTCAATTTGAGAGTCGACGACAAAAGAGGTCGGCAATATTTTCAAATCGGCGGTAATAAACTAAGCCAGCCATAGTCCACTCTGACCCTATGGCTGATAGTATCGCCCGCAGTGGAACAACACTCGTGAAAGGCACAAGCATCGGGAAGCGAATGCTTCATCTGGCTCTCGCTTTAAACCGCCTCTGAAACTCGAGATTATGCAACTTCCAGCACTAAACACACGGGAATACAGTGCACAATGCCACACCATCTCAACTTGCCCAATATTTGCACACACTGCAGGTTACCTCTAAAACATGGTACCCGGGCTGCGTATGCGCTTAGCCACGTTGACAGTCATGTGCAGCCACAGCCGCATTAGAAAAGGAGACATGCACCAACCTGCCCCCTACTCCCTCCCTCCCTCCCTCCCTCTGCCCGCCCTTGCGCGTGCTTGGTTGCATTACCATGAGCTTGCCCTCCCCCCATCTATGCTCGCATGGGAAGATGGCACTCATCAAGCCACCATCCTTCTCATTCTCACTCAGAAGCTTTCACTTGCATCTAAAGCATACAGCGCACAGGGCGTGATATGATCTTGTCACACTTGGACTTTATATGGAACATGATGCTGCTCCGCTTCGTCTCTCGCACGATTTGAGAGGAACGTTCGCATGCCACCGCATGCAATTCAACCATTTGACCATCTGCGTCCATGGTAGTCTCCATTTAATGTCTCAGTATTCCTTCACGGTGGCAGTGATATTTCATTATGTTGAAATTGTGTCTAAACAAGCTTTGTTATATTGAAGTTTGTATTTTGATATATTGAAGTTTGTTATTTTGAGGTTTAACTGTACTGCACATGAATCGATCACAAAATAAGCTTTTGCCATATACAGAATTCTTTCGAGACTTGCTTTTCGTTGTCCTCCATCCTGTTTATGAATATTTCTTGTAAAATGCACCATCAACTGACAGATGTGCTAATATGCTTACTGTTGCACATATGCATTCGTATCAATAATGTGTGGCACATCTCCTTTGGGCTGCCTGCTGCTAGTCACATTAAGAACTTGCCTACATGAATGACTTTTTCTTCTTAGGTCATGCCACATTAGCTGAAGTTTGATATAGTGAAGTCCCACATTCAGTGCAATACCTTGTTAAAGGGACACTAAAGGCAAATATAAAGTCAGGCTAAAGTGATAGATTAATGCTTGAGAGCGTCTGAGGCATCAGTATTATAGAGAACAGAGTTTAGTAATCGAAAAATTGAGGTGAATACAGGCCACGATTTGAGACTCCACCAGGACATTCAGGGACTAGCCCGATGACATAGGGACTTCTTATTACAATTCTGTCACTAGTGCTCAACCACTCACAATAAAAAGATCATTTCATTGCATATAAGACAAAATAAAATGCTATTTGTGTACATCCATTCGATTCTTCGAAAAATCAACCTTTTGATGTTAATCTTGACGGTGACGCAGGCTATTGAAAAGTTTCGTTATTATTGACTCTGCACCGCCTGTGCTACTGCATTTCAGTAGTTTCGTTATTGTGTAGTGCTGCGCTGGTTTTGCTGGCTCACAAAACTCTCATAAACTGCAAGTAGCAGAAAACGAGGCCTATAATGACGAGCGTCGAAAGCCATGCTTATGATTTGCTGCTCACTTTTCTTTTCCCCTCTATCGAGACGTCTGCTTTGTCTTGGCTTGGTTTCTGTCTGCGCTTTTGTGTTTTTCTCAAGAAACTAGCGCCAGCTGTTGGGTACTGCTTTACTCAACGACGCCAGTAATTGTCGGTGATGGCATATGCAACATCATGATTCCCCACTCAGGAGCAGGCGATTTGAACTGCGCTAGAAGTGTGCGGACCTGTCACATTAAATTTTCTGTTAAACCAAGTCTTTTCTTGGCACGAAACAAGTACTACAACGTTTTTTTGGAATATTATTTTGAGTCCACGTTGACTTAATATTTGCCTTTAGTGTCTCCTTAAATCACGGATTTTGTTTATTAGGAAGTTACTATGTTTCAGCAGTAATAATTGCAAGTTCCTAGACCACTCCTAAATAGCATCTTAGTAAGCTTTTATAAACAAAACTCCTCAAATTAAGTAAGAATTATTGGATGAAAAAAACAAGCTTGGTTGTGGAGATTGGATTAAGACCAAACCTTGGCACAAACTGTGCCTAATGCTGGCAGCTGACTTCAGATGGCACGATACGTTCTTGACATTTGTTCACAATAACAATGAGGACAGTGCTGCAACATGACATCAAGACAACACATGTTGCTTTTGTTGTTGTCAAGGCATTAGTATTAGCTATATCACATCTGCATAGCCTTTTTTTTTTTTGACTGGCCTCTCACGCATTTGGTAGCGTGAATAGAGCCCACCTAGCACGGTTTCTACACGAACACTACAAATAGCGTAGTTTGTTCACTTGATGGTCAAGGCTTATCAGCACTCACCAGCAATGTTTGCATAAGAATGAATACACACAAAGGATAATTTATATGTTGGGCACTGTTTTTCATTTTTTTTTTTTTTTTTTCACAAAGGCTGCAGAAACACATATGCAATGCATGTGGACTTCATGGTACTGTGGAACAAAATTACTTTGCTAAATCACGAAAAGAAATACATGGTTTTTAATGAAACTAAGATTGGGAAATAAAGAAAGTTTGTTTTCTGAAATGCAAGTTTCATTATACAGCGAGGTTTATCTTATGAATCTGGCTGCAGTGCTTTACTGAGCCTAATTATTAGGTTTAAGCACGGTGCATAAACTGATCCACTTCCTGGAGATGGTTCTGATGCTTTGCACAATGTAACAGAGTTATTGATGCTGGGTGCTGGTTAGGTTTAGCTAAGCCAACTCTAAATTTTAACCCCTTGCGGTCGTGTGTCGGGCCCCACCTGACAAGCGAAAATATCCGTTCCGGTCGGATGTTGGGTAGACCGCGACACGCGCGTGTGCTCGCGTTTGCTGATTATTTGGGTTGGTAGCACCAGCTTTTGAGAACTTTTTAAATATTCAGTGCACTCTGCAATGTCTCCAGACGAGGGCGGACCTTTTTTTTTTTTTTCCTTCATGCTTGATGGCATTTTCGGGTGATATTGGCATGAAGTGCTGACATGTTTGAAACAGAACAGCACGGTGTTCACGGGGACAAGCAGGGACGAACGACACGGACGAGCGCTGTTCGTGTCGTTTCTCCCTGCTTGTCCCCGTGAACACCGTGCTGTTCTGTTTCAAATATGTCTTACCAACTCGCCCAAACGTCTGTTTTAACGAGTGCTGACATGACGGTGGCGTTGTCTGCACGTACGGTGTAGGGATGAAATTCTGATAAATTCAGTGAATAAGAAGGTGATTCTAGTGCCGCAGATGATTATAGTTCATCTTCAGATGGTCGGAAAATGACCTTGGATGAGAGCACTCTTGAGGATAGCAACTATGAGCACCCTATAGACTTGCAGTGCAAATTCTGGCCTCCAACCAGGAGAGTGCTTTCAGTGCTAGTACACATTGCTCAAGTAGTGTTGAGAGCCTCAGGAATAAGTAGATCTTTTGAAATAAATCACTTTACATGCGTTTGTTTACTTGAGTGCTTTTGCTGTGTGATGTCTAAATGCATGAAATGCTCGAATGACCACAAATTGGGAAATTGGACATGACCGCAAGAAAGTCTTGCAACATTTTTTTAAATATTGTAATTTTAACAAATCCAGTAAATTCATAATACTGTCGTGAATGCCTGAACTAAATATTACTCCTCACACACACACCCCAGCAAACATGTTATTTCATCCGCAACACTGCTTGTCCTTTTCTGTGGCCTTTTAAAGCTCCTCCACCTTTTGGCTGCACATAGATTAATAGAACTGAGCCAATCAGAACACGCAGTGACATGTGGTGCAACTAAAATTTTGTGCTGATTGAGGCATGCATGATGTGATCCCTTATGCAATTAACTATATTTTACAACAGGCACTGGATGTTATCCAAAGTGACAAAGGGAGAACTACTCTAATTAAATGTGTATGCTATGTGACCTTGCATCCTTGAGCGCACTTCTGTCGTCACGTGCATTCTGCTGTATAAGAAAATACATTTCTTGAAAACTGTTAAGGGTTCTGTACCAAGAAAATTTTTAATGAGTTAACAATTTTTATTGAAAAAGTGGCATTGTCTTCACTCCACACATTGTCAGTACATGTGGTTTAGCTTATTTTCCATGATCGTCCACTTGACACTATAGTTTTAGTAGTTTCTTGCATGCTTCCTGACCTTCTCTGCTTTCCATTATAGTATTGAGGATTATCATTTGTACTTCCTCATCTTGTCTGTTGTACCGGAACATCTATTCTTCATTGGCATCTGATAAATTACGAAGCTAAAGTGGCACCAAGATGCATGGGCATGTTCAACAAGAAGAAAAAGAAAGAATATATATGTGCATGCTGTAGACATTTGCTAAAAAACTGTAATTGCATGGCTCAACTAAAATGAATTTTTTTCCTGTAAAAGCAACGTCTGCTGTCAGTTTTCTTTGGTTCAGCTTTTGTCAGTTTCTATTGACATCACATTCACTTATCAGTGTTGCCAGCATCTGTACACAGAATTGTGTGCTAGTAAAAAAAAATTGTTTGGAAAATTCTCTTATGCTTTCCAAAGTAATTGCTGTGGATTTTGCTGCTTCTAATGAATAAGCTTGTCATTTTGCCAGGTACAAACACACACACAAAAAGAAAAAAGATGTTTGAAAAAAAATTTTGCTGCTGTCCTTAAAGCAGCATGATAGCTTGTTTTCTTGATGAGCTGAAATTCCTTTAGTGATAACAACACATCAGTACTTACTCACAAACACCAGAAGCCACAAGCAAGCTAAGTAGCAAAGAAAGCAAACAGTTAAAATTACCAAAAAGTGGTCTAGAAAATGAACAGCACACATTGACATGTGGAGGCCTAGCTGCAAGTAGCCTGGCTGTCACAGGGTTAGGCATGTAGGAGAGGTGAAGGAATACAAGTCGTGCCAGTTGTGACTGGAGGGAGCATAAGCCTTGCCAGAAGAGAATTGCTGCTTTGACTGTGTTAAGATCAATGAATGAAGGAACGAAAGAGACTAATGTGTTGAAAATTGACATTTAGCTTTTTGTTTCTTTACTGATACAAAATACTTTGGGAAATTTTTGTTGGAGCTCTGCAAGACAGTTTGTAAGAAAGTAATTTTGAAAACTCATGCAAGGGTGTTGCGGGCCTGTTTAGTGGCCTACAAAAAGTGTGGTCCTTGTTGTAGAAGAACAGTTTAATTTCAAGAAATGTTTAGGCATAAACGTCAAGCTTGGCACTTCGAATCACCAATTGGGTTTTGCTGCAAAAAATGTTGTATCTGTTAATCCAGTGCTATGCAGAGATGGCTGCAGGGCTTTGTGGGCCAGCATGCAATCACTGACAGCTCTTTTAACTGAGCACTATGATCTGTAAAACTCACTACAGATTGGAAAGATCACGAAGAGAGATGACATTAGTAGTGTATAATTTGTAACTTTCAGATGAACTAAGTCAGTGCTTCTGTCAGGATTTCTGTTGTTTAGTCAAGGTACCTGTTCTCTTCCACTCTGTCTACTTTTTGACAAGCGGATGTATACACAAGTGAAATATAATCATTTGAGTAAAATGCGAAGCAGTTAGCATCTTCTATGGTTAAAAGTTATCTGACGTGGCTCTTTTGGCATCATGGGCGCCTGGTTATATCAAAATGTACACCTTCTCTCAGCAAAATAGTGTGCAACAGTAAAGGCTGGGAAAACTTAGGCTTGCACACTAAATCAACAGGGCGCAAGCCTTGGCTTCAAAAGCATTGCTGGACAATCAGTGACAGGCCACTTTCCTTATTTTTTAAACCACATGATAAGCATAGATAAGATGCCTTGTGTATAAAGCCAGATCAACCCACTATAGTGTCGATTACGTCATGGTGAATGCCTGACTGTCAGATAATGAAACTCAAATTATTTAACACAAAAAGTGTTTTAATAATAGATCAGAAATGTTTAAGGAACTCTAAAATACATTCCATAATTAGAAATGACATTACCATATAGCTTTCTTTTTATATCTATTTTGTATTTTGATGTCTCTTCTCCTTTATGAGGAAAGATCTTCAAAAATAGACAGAATATATATGCTGAAGAAGAATTTGTATGTAAGGTTGTGTTGATTATAGAATTTGCATCATTCTCCAAACAGGAATGGAAGCAGCCCAAGGTGCCGTAAGTTGTTTTAGGAGGTAATTGCACCAATGTTTTAAGTGACAAAAGGACCCCTCAAACAAAAGACATTTCAGGCATTGCAGTGTTGAAGTCTCGCCTGTTTCAGGATCTCTGTGGCGCTTCATTCGAGCGAGCATGTCTCTGTCAGGCTACATGCCTCCCATGTGCGACCCTGTGGATGGACACTTGCTTCTGGACGGGGGATACGTCAACAATCTTCCAGGTGAGCCCTTCCATGGGCTATCCACCTGTCTTGCCTTCTGTGCTTAGTAACTGCCTCCCCCTTCCCCTCCTTGCCTCGTTCTGCTCCTTTGCCTGTTCTTGCACGCAGTTGCTCCTGCTGGCCTGATTTGTCTTTCCCATGCTCCATTTCTGCTGTGTCCCATCATCCCCTGTTTGTCAGTCAGCTTTAAGTTGAACTTTAACCCCTTTCGAGTCTGCCTGTCCCCTCTGTTTATGTTTATATGTCCTGTCTTGGAAATGACATCCTTCTGGCTGTAGTTAAGCTTGGGTACCACTAAACCGCTGCAGAGCATTCCTTGAACTGTGGGTCTGCTAGGGCTAAGCTCTGCAGCTATGCACAAAACTATAACCATACCCTGTCACATGACATGCAGGTAAGGTGCCAGACATGCTAGCAGTGGGGTTGATAGTGGCTAGTCACACACTTCATATGCATCTGTCAAAAACTGTAACTTTCACACATTGCATTGAGGCTGCCATCGAAAGTGGCAGTGGCCAAGATGTGTTTGCAAATGCACAAACATAGCGTACATCCTGCCAATGCAAGATGCCGAAAAGACCATGGAAAGTCGCCGTCGTGGACTGTAAGGGCACAAGTGTAGTGTTAGAATGAAGGCTTGAAGTGCAATTGCCTTCTTGGTTGATCTGTGTAAGGTTCCTTGTGGCACTACGTTCGAGCCAGCATGAGCATCGTGGGGCCCCTGCCACCACTATGTGATCCCTACGACGGCCACCTCTTGGTCGACGGCTGCTATGTGAACAATGTTCCAGGTAAAGGCACGGCACCATGGCTCGCTTGCTTTCTGCCATAGCACAGTGTGATTCAACTTTTTTTTTTTCTACAGAAGCATGCTTGAGGGTTGGCTTGCACCAATGGAGTTCAGCAGTGGTTAGATACATATGGAAAACCCATTTTGTTTTGTTGCCTGACTTGCAATGGTTCTTGTTGCTTATGAAGTATAAAAGCTGATTTTCTGGAAGTTTCCTTCATTGGTGCAACCAAGCTTTGTATACGTAACCTTGCCAGTTTTAGGTTCACATGCATGCATGAACTAACAAAGTACACACTTAAGGAGCTGACTTATCCAAGAGTATGTCTTGCCGGTACATATTGCCTTTTTTTTTCTTTCTGGGTGGGCAAGAGAAAACATTTGTACTTCTGTCTTTGCCTTTTGGTTCTTTGTAACTTTGCACTATCCTTTTAGAAGCGCCCTTTACATTGAGCAGTTAAATAAGCCATTTGCACTCTATGGTTGCATTTACGTTCATCTGCCTATTTGAAGAGCTTTACATTCAAGGCTAATAAGTGGGACGAAGGCCCTGCTTCTCCAGGCTGATTCATGGACACAGTTCCATGTCATTATTTTCTTGGTAACTGGAACTTGTAGGGGTACACAAATAGTAATTTTTAAGCGAATTGAATGAATAGTTAAGTTATGAGATTTATCATCCCAAAACTGCTTATTGTTTGTAGTTATCCTGCACATAGGATTTTGAGGGATGTTGTAGTAGAGACTGCAGAATAATTTTGAAATCCTTGAGGTTCTTTAGTATGCACCCAAAGCACAGCACATAAGCTTTTTGCATTCCATCCCCTTTGTAATGAGACTTGCTGTGGCCGGTAATCAAACCTGCAACCTTGTGCTCAGCAGAAGATTGCCATATTCACAGTACCGCTGCAGCGTGTACCGAATGGAATGTAAATCGAATAGTCTTAGTTCAATTCCGAATGTGAATATGAATCAAATAATAGTTGGATAACATTTGCACAACATATTGTTGGTACTGAAGTTAAAAAAAATTAACTAGGAGTAATTTTTTTCCTTTGTCTCAGAGCAAACAAAGCTTAAGCAGCATCTCATTGTGTGTTCAAGATTACGGCCCTACGACTTGGAACAGAATAGTTCATTAACTTAAGCAGTGCTAGTCATGAAACGGTGTTCCAAATCTAACACATTGTTAATGGCAGAAATCATGCAGTAAATGACGGTGGAAATGCTTCAAGCAAAATGCTGTGTTGTTTTGCCTGTAGTGTTATTCGGCACATTAGTGAAAAAGGTCTTGCAATTGCAAATACAAATGAAAATTTATGTGAGTCATTAGAACAGACAGTAAAAACACCTGTACTTGTTTGCAGTGAATCAGTGAAACTTGGAAAAAGCTATAGTAGGTGTATTTTTCATAGCTATTGATGGCAGCCTAGCTGAATTCAGCTTCAGTGCATTATAAAAAGTGAAAATGTTGTTCGAAAATGTTCGGAGATTTTGTGTTCACTTGCAGAAATGGCAAATGCGTCAATAATATCAGGCAAAAAAAATTGCCTGCAATTTGTCCCTGTATTTGAGAATGTGGTCAAGAACAGTTGTTAACTTTTTTTTTTTTTATCTTCACTCTATCACAAGAGGTTATGGGGTGATAATTTTTTAATTTTACAGTATATTTAAAAATTGCCTGTGGCAGACAGCATAATTCTTGTCCTTGCACTGGATTATTCAAAGAGGTAGACATTACTTGCCCAAGAAATCGAAACACATAATCACCTAATTGACAAAATTCACTAATTCACTTTTTAATTAATTACTTTACAGCATATATTGGAATTTGTGGGTTGTCAGTGAGTTTACAAGGTGTATCCACTTAGAATGGATTTTCAGGATGACACCAGCTTCAAGATATTCATTTTCAGAGTGTGCGATGAAATATATGGGTGTTCAGTTACTAATATATGGGTGCTTTAATGACTAAAATATCATTTTGTTATAGTAAGTGGAACAACAGTGCATTTTTACTGCTAGTTTCAGGACGCATATCTTGGAACCCGTGCCTTCCTCAAAATCCATTCCAAGTGGATATGCCTTGCAATCTCACTGGCTACAATTCATAAGTTGCAATATGTGCCGTAATGCAATTAATTAAAATGTTCACTAGCAGATTTTGGTCAATTAGTTGATCGTGTGTTTTAATTTCTCATGCAAGTAATGTCTGCCTCAGAATAATACAGCTCAAGGCATAGAATTATGCTATCTACTACAGGCAATTTTTTAAAATTCTGTAATACTTAAAAATGATCACCTGGTATACATTGCAATAATTGCAACCAAAAATTCGTATACTTCTTTTTTTGCCACATTTAGGCTACACCGTATGCGCCAGCCTAAATGTGGCAAGTTCATGAAATTTTCTGCATTAGGCAATACTACCAAGCTTTATTGTTCATTGATAACAGCAAAGTGTATAATGTATAACTAGTATTCTTCTTTCATTTGCTAGTCAGCATAGACTATGGAATCATTTTATTGATGAAAGCTGGACTCCTAGCTTCTATATGTTTGAATAATACTTGCAAAATGCTGTAGAAGCATTCAGAACATACAATGCTCTGATCGATTCAAACATAAATTACCTCAGTATTTAAATCAAAACCTCCCCCCTGCCCCCCCAAAAAAAGATCTAATATTCACACACTCATAGTAGTTTGTATTTAAAAATGGAACAAAAGAATGGAGAAATTAAAAAAGCACCTCGTGTGATTCTAAACCAGGTTTGTTTCCTTTTTTTCCTTTTCTCTGTCTATAGCTTTTCTTCTTTTTTAATAGTGTTTGCGCATTTTACTCACTTCTTTTACTCAGAACTTCTCACAGCCCTTTGCTTGGAGACCAGTGCAGAAATTTATGCAGCCTACAAAATTGGAGATAATTTTTGTCAAGCCTTAATAATACAGTAGCATGTGTTGCTGAGCAGATGAGGCAGCTGGCATGTGTACATAATAACAATTATAATCAGCATGTCTATTGTCACCTACTTAATACATTGTGTTGGGTAACCCTGCATGTTAGTCACAACAGACTGCTGGATCTGGCATATATAACCTGTGCTGTTCTATTGTCTTGCCCTGTGAAATTTTCTTGTGCTCTCCTGACTAAAAGTTATCTTTCTCTGTGTGGCAGCAGTGTGCAGCTGTTTGCAAAAGCAGCTGTATTTTTGTCTGTCTCCTTCAAAAAGATGCACTGCATTGAAAAAGTATTTTTGTGTGTTATTGTTGGGATTTCAAGCATTTGCAATAGTTTGATTGATGCCACCATTGTAGGGAAAACTGTAAATTGTGTGAAAGGAAGGGGTGCATATTCTGGAGGTCTGACACAATACTTTGCATTCAGTGGAAAATTTCGAATCATGTCACGAAAAATGTAAAATGTGTGCTTAATCACTTAAATAAATCAGTTAAATTTTATTGCAGATAAGGATAGCCTTTCTACTTGTCCAGTAAAGTGGTTTGGTTGAGTGGAATGAAGTTAGATGCTCTCATTATGCAAGATCAGAATATCACTCTGTCTCTGTATCAAGCAGGACTGTTTAAAATGTATTAAGACAAGTACAAAGCACATGTATTTGTGCTTTCTCTCATTTATGTGAGCTTGCCATTACAAGAGGCAGAACCTACAAGCTATATGCTAATGGAAGAGCCACTCCAACATTGTTGCACACTTTCTTAATGGAGTCATCTATAGAAAAGTTCTAACTGCCACATCACAAGAGGCCATCCTTTATGAAACATGTGAAGTGTGTGGTATTAAAGGCCATCTCTTTGCAGATCTTTTCTAATAAAGTAGATTTTTAATGTGCCTTGTGGCATAGCTATCACCATTCCGATTCTGCCACACCCTTCCAGCCTTCCCTTCCTTTTCATTGTTCCTAGTGCACGCAAAGCTGTGCCACGCCCACAAAGAACAGTGCCCACAATGCTCCACTCATCATTGCTCCGAGCTTTCATTTTGACATGAATAGAAGATTGCGTTGCATGGCCCTCCATTATGATGTACTGGAATGGGGCAGTGTATCGTCCACACAGTAAAGCAACTGGAGAACCGTGGTCATTTTTGCAATGACAGGGCACTGCGAGCGACCGGTGTGCTTAGTGTGCAAAATTTAAAGAAGTAGTGTGGAACTTTCTGCATATATACAATAAACTGCTGCAAAAACACAATTGAAATTAGTATAATTCACATAGAATAAATAAAACTGTTAGTACGCAATAAAGCAATAAATCAAGCTGAATCTATATTGTCTACCCTTAGACATGTCCTATCACCATTCAGTGTCTCTGATCGTCTGCTTAATGCATCTGTTCGTTTCATTCGTATCCATGCATGTTTTTTGTTATTTGACTACTTCGAAGTTGTACAGCGAAATATGTGAAGAGGAGGCAGCCCAGAAGCCTGCACTATGCCAGGTGGGCTGCACGAGCATCCTTTTATCTGCACCAGCCAGAAACACGGTCACCAGGTCTCTTTAACAAAAAATAATGTTCAGGTATAGTGAATGCTGCCACAATTGCATAGACATTTCGCTTGACAAACAGGCGCTGAAGGGCAGGAACACAGCCAAAAGCACCCGATGTGGTTATCTATCTTATTTGCAGGATCATGTTAGGCACATTAAAAATTTGCAAGTGTGGCAAGAAAAACAGCAGCAAGCATCGGCAAGCTCTGCACAAGGCATGGTAAACATGGACTCATGACAACTGCAACTGTTGATCCCAGAGGGCCTGTGTTGTGCCTGTATGGCTCCGCTTGCCAACAATTACTCCAGGCTACAGTGACAGATAATGCTGAAGTAGACCAGTGTGCTCTTAACATCCCAGGCTGTCATTGCCAAAAGAGCCACCTTTTTGCAGCCAGACGAGACACTGCTCTTTTCCAGTACACCATACCTCCATCACACTGCACATCTTAGAGATCTCAGTAATAGCACAATGGTATTTTCTTAGCATGTAGCTGCTTACAGTTGGTATGGTGCTGCTGTATTTAAGAAAATCCGTCATGGTAGCCATTGTATATAACTGTTGAGAAAAAAAAGTTGCAGGGGCTTCGACAAGTTGAAGGAAAAAGCATTGTGAACTCCTAGCCGTACATACAGGAATAATATTTGGCTCAGACATTTATGACATTATTGCCAGTAAAATTGTTGCAGGGAACTTTCAAGGCAACTGTTAGCAACTGTCTTTTAATACTGTTATTAATAGTGAAATTTTAATATGCCATAAAGTATGAGAGATGGCGCATATTATTCTGGAGCTTATTTCTTATTGGAATACATTTGGGGACATTTGCAGTAGAACCCTGTTTGTGTGTTCCCAGTCATCGCATTTTCCTGGATTATATGTTTTGATTGCATAGTCCCAGTGCACAGTATCCATAAACTCCCTTGTATTGTTTTCACACTAGATATTCCTTTTTTATGTGAAGTTCTAGCACTTTATTGCATTTTGGACCAGCTGACAACCTGAGTGATAGAAGTCCAGTGGAAATGTGCAGTTCAGTACATGGATGTACTGTATTGGTGCAGCAGGAATACTACAATTGTGCTGAAGTTCTCATTTAAAACTTGTCAAAGTCAGTAGCAGACACAGCACAAATATGTGAAGGTGTTAAAAATTCTGTGTAGATATGGTTACTCCATGTAAATAGAAACCTGTACATATATATACAAATTTATATATGCGGCATCAGGGGTCACCAGTCAGCATAATGCAGATGGCAACAGTGTGCACCACAAAAATGCATGGCACTGACTCACAGCCACACAGAAGGATGAATGCTAGTATGTATCTGGCTTCTTTTTTTTAAATCTTGGTCAAGCTTGAGAGGACAAATAATTCTTGAATTAAAGTTAAACTGCCGTCATCTGGCCATCATCTTTTCTTTCCACATCTCATGAAAACTTATGAATGGGGTTCTAATGCATTTATTTTAGGCTGCATTCCATCAGCACATCACTGTTCTCTGTGTGCTTTTATCTCTTCATTCTCTACCTGTTTGCTTAGTTATGTTTACTGGCAACCTTTCAGTACAGGGTGCAGCAGATTGTCAATAATGAATCACTGTCAGGACATAGCTCACGTGAAACTCTCTGGGGAGCAGTATGCAATGTATCACTTAATTGCATGGTAGTTTTCAATGTCTGTGCAGAAAGACATCAGCATAAGGTTTTGCAACCCAATCTGAACAGTTATTGGAAATATAATGTGGACACCTTGCTGTTGTCTTTGCAACTTTTACAGCGGACATTATGCGAGAGATGGGTGCCGAGACTATCATAGCCGTTGACGTGGGCAGCCAAGATGACACTGACCTCACCAACTATGGTGATTCTTTGAGTGGCTGGTGGCTCCTCTTCAAGCGCTGGAACCCCATTTCGAACACAGTCAAGGCAGGACCCTTTTATTTTTTCAGTATCGATTACTCTTGCAAATCTGCAACTGATTTAGTTTACAGAAATTATTGTTGCTTCAGCTGTTGCTAAGCGGTGAGTAAAATAAGGACTGACTTGCAGAACAACAGGGTGTTCCTGCTAAGTGCCAAGTCATTTTTGCCAGCATCTTACTTTTCACTTGTCACAAAATGCCATTGCTTAAATTTTGTTTGTGTATGCAATTTTGGAAATTATAGAGAAAATAAGCAGAACTGTCCTGCTTATTAAATTATGAGGTCTGTCTGTAGCAGCTAGCTGACTCAAGATTCAGGATGAAATTCTTTGCACTATAAAAGCCAATATAGCAATGACCACAAACTGTGTGTAGTTTATTCTGCCAAAGAAAAGTACAAGCTTTGCAGCAACATGCTCTTTGCTGTAACATATTCATGTTATTCATATCATAAGAAGACAACGAACACTGACATCGAGGTCAACATAGAGGAAATTACTTGTGCCTAATAAATGAAATAAAGAAACGATAAATTGTTATTCATACGAGAACTCATATGAATAAACCTTTAAGGTAACTGATATTATTTATCTGAAGATGTCAAATGGTATCTTATCAATGCCTAAAGAGAAAATTGTCTTATTTATTTATTTATTTATTTATTTATTTATTTATTTACACAATAGTGTGGACTTATGGTCCAAGCAGGGTGGTCGATACAAATACAGAAGAAACAGCAATGAAAAAAAAGGCAACAATAATACAGGCTCAGAAAGGTTACTTCACAGTTTGATCACTTGCTTTGATAAGGCAGTTCCACTCACTAATGGTTCTCAGGAAATAAGAAAACTTAGATAGGTCTGTGCAAGCAAAATATGGGGTTAGGGCGCTTTCATTGTGGTGTCGGGTGGGCCTGCTAGTTAAGGGTGACAAATATGTTGATGCATCTAGCGCTAGTTTCTTTTCCATGAGTTGGGAAAGAAATTGTAATATAAATTTTTGCCTTCGTGCCTGTAATAGGGGAATGCCATTTGCTTGCATTAAATCAGAAGGTTAATCTATTGCTGAAAATTTATTAAAAATAAACCTTACAGCCTTTATACGTTCAAGACAATCAATGTTGCACTTAGTATGAGGATCCCATATAATGCACGCATATTCCAGTCTTGGCTGTACAAGAGCAGTATAGCAAAGCAGCTTAACATTAGTGGGAGCAGTTTTAAGTTTACGTTTAAGGACACAAAGCTTGCGGAAGGCGGATGAACAAACATTATCAATATGACGATTCCAAGACTGGTTTGAAGTGAGTATTACACCAAGATATTTATAGCAACTTACTTCTTGTAATGGTGAATACCCTAATATGTAGGTACATGACAGCGGACTTTTTGCTGAGTTCCTGGAAGGGAGACACATTTGCTCGTGTTGAGGGTCATTCCCCATTTTACACACCATTGATGTGTATTGCCCAGACTAGTGTTGAGATCGTTGTAATCGTTAGTGGAACTAATTTCTTTAAACAAAACACAATCATTAGCAAACAATCTTATTTCTACACCGGGGCGAACAACTTCAACAATATCATTAATACACAATATAAAGAGCGAAGGGCCTAACACGCTGCCCTGAGGTACACCGGGCTTGACCGGAAGACAGCCCGAGTGTTGACCCGCTACATCAACATATTGTTTGCAATTACTCAAGTAAGCTGAAATCCATACAACAAGTATTTCTGGAATGCCTATTGATTCAAGTTTGAAAATAAGTTTACTATGAGGAACTTTATCAAAGGCTTTGCAAAAATTTAAGAAAAGCATATCTATCCTACCGTGTCTATTGAGGGTCAGTGCCAGAGAATTAAATAATGTGACGAGCTGAGTTATCGTTGATAATCCTTCCCGAAATCCATGCCGATATTTGGTCAATATGCAGCGTTCCTCGAGGAAGTTTGTTATACTAGTAGCTGTGATATTTTCAATAATTTTACAGCATTGCAAAGTTAGTGAAATAGGACGGTAATTTCCTAGTGTCAGGCGGTCTCCCTTTTTAATGATGGGTACAATTCGGGCTGTCCTCCAATCACTGGGTAGTTGTGAAGTCAGCAAAGAAGTGCGAAAAATAATAACAAAAAAAGTTAGCAAGAGGTGAAGCATATCGTCATAGGAATATGTTTGGGATATTGTCAGGACCGCACAATGTTATGGTTTTCAAATTTAGTAACATAGATACCACACCAGGATAAGAAATGAAGGGTGCGTCTGCACGATGAAAAGACTGTCGTGTTACATGCACAGTTTGAAACGGTAAATTAAAAGATTAAAACACACACCGCCAGATTAAAACACACACACCAAGTTGAGCATGGCTTTGGGCATGTTGAGCAAGCTGTCTCATGGAAATTGGAGGTGGTGGTCACATCATATCACAGACTGTTGGTGTGCAAGAAGGTCAGCCTGCTGCAGGAGTGTCAGGTCACACCATGATTGGCCTGCCTAAACATGATTGAATTCGGCAATCCACTGGATAATATGGGAGAGGAGGTGAGAGAGGATCTTGTTCTGAAAGAAATGTGGTTTTGGCATCAAGCACAAACGGGTAGTATTCTAGTTGAAATTAAGAGGAAGAGATGGTGATGTACAAGTCATGTAATGTATATGGGAGAGTCTCTTTGAGTAACCTAGTGGTTGCCAAGGAAAGGAAACACAATCAAGGACAGCAGATGATTGGATGCAGGTGACCGGGTTTGGAAATTTGCATGTAGGAGGTATGTTCAGGTAATGCATGACAAAGGGCAATCAGAGATCAGAGAAGCCTTTGCCCTCTGGTTAACTGATTAGACCAATAATGATGAAATTTAGCTTCATTATCTTTTAAAATGAGGGATTGAAAAATATATAGTATTGACCAGAGCCATAAACATTGATGTTAGCGCATTGTTTCAAGGTATACTGAGAAGGGGTGCAGAGGTTACTTTTTTTTCTTAATGTGAATCTGTATGTGTGATATTGACTTGCCCCCCAGATCCCAAGCCTGCCAGAGATCCAGTCACGTCTGGCATATGTGAGCTGTGTGCGGCAGCTAGAGGAGGTAAAAACCAGCGACTATTGCACATATGTACGGCCTCCCATTGATCGCTACAAGACACTCCAGTTTGGTTCCTTTGATGAAATCATGGAGGTTGGTTATGTTCATGGCCGTACCCTCTTCGCTGGCATGAAGGCTGGTCAGCGCACACTGCGCTCAGTCCTCAACCTGGACAAGGCACGCTCTTTCCAGGCAAGTGTATGTTTATTGCCCTTGTAATGACAGGATTGACAGCAGGCACAATTACTTTTATGTGAGTGTGCACCATACTATTAGTTAAGCTGCAAGACATGCAAGCTGACCTGGTAAAGTAAACAAAACGCTTCTGAGCAACCAATAGGAAATATTTACTAGCCATTTAACCTTTACACATGAAGAGAAAAAAAAGGACCCAATTACTGACTGGTACATTGTAAATAATTTTTTGTTATAGCAGATTGAAAGCAGACCACTGTGGAATACCCATCCTATGATTGCCACTTATATTTTGAAGTGATATCCAAGGACACCTGATGCTGTTCACAGTGCCCACCTGCCGTATATACTCGTGTATAAGCCGCACTTTTTTTCATCAAATTTTCTCAGTTGCTGGTTATACACGAATCAGGCCTGTAGCTACACATTAACACACTATAGTGCCACTGCGACTACTGTGTCAAATAATTAAAAAACTGGTGACAGATGTCAACATGTTATTTCACTATTTATCACTGCTTTCAAGCTAATCACTCGCGGACGAGCTCAGCTCATTGGCACTCTCACCACTGTCGGACGAACTCGCCTCATCAGCATGCTTCACAAAGCTGGTCATCCTCTGTGCCATCCATGGCACAGAGAATGTGCTGTCCTCCCTATCTCCATATATGATCTCCACATATCATCATCCATTGTACATCTTTTTCATGTGTACTATATATCAGTACGAGCTCGGCTGGAATAAAGCAGTTCCTTACAAGTGGTAGACGGTGCTTTTCGTTCCCCAAGACCTCTCGCACGTTCTCACTGGAGCTCCGCTCGGGTCGCTGCATAACACCACTGGCCATGCTTGTTTCATCGAATCCCGGCACGTCAGAGGCCGCTGTTCCACTGCAGCCTTCGCCTTCTGTCATGACCATGAACCAGCGTGACCCTCAAGTCTTCACTGTTCTACGCGGGGACGATGTAGAGGACTGGCTCCAAAACTAAAACCTCGTAAGCGACGTCAACAAGTGGGACATTTCGTAGAAGTTACGGAACATCCCGTTCTATCTGTCCAATGTCACGAAAACCTGGTTTTGGAACCATGAGCCCGATCTTCCTGACTGGCCGACGTTCACGCAACAGCTTCGGCAGATTTTCGGTGCCCCAGCTGTTCGTGCTGAGGCCGCGAAGAAGAAGCTTGGATAACCAAGTACACCTCATACCAAGCACACCTCATACATTGAGGATGTGCTTGCATTGTGCAAGCATGTGAACGCCACCATGTCCTAGAGCGACCGAATATGCCACATTATTAAAGGCATAAACACCGTCTCCTTCAATGCCCTTGCTACGCAAAATCCTACTACCATCCAGGATGTGATCACTACTTGCCAGCGACTTGAGGAGCTCCAGTCCCTTCGGCTGTGCATCGATACCTCCAACATTCATCTCCCTTCGACCATGGACTTGCACACGCTTATCTGCGACATCGTCCGTGAAGAGCTTCACGGGCGGTGCTCTGACTGACCGGCTTGTGCGACATCATTCATTTAGAGATCACGTCTGCATCGCGTCTACCGTGCTCCGACGGCTCCTGCACTCATCAGGTACCAACGTATGCCGACGTTGCGACGCTCTCTCCAGCCATCACTGCCCCTTCGCCTTCACCAGGAGACCACCCTCAAGTGGCTTCGTTGTCACTGCCAGTGCGTGTACAGCGTTACTACGCTCGACGTCCTTTCAGGCCCATTTGCTACTACACTACTGTGGCTATCGAGGGCACATCTCCTGATTTTGTCGAAGGCGTCAACAGGATGAGCAACGTGGCTACGCTCCCGAGGAACATACTAGCGCACCATCCAGCATTGCGGTATCAGCGCACGTTTTACCACTCCTCTTATCACCGGTCGCCTTCTCCTTCCTACCGTACTGATATGCCTGTGAATTCTCATGAATCTCGCCGCAGGTCGCCGTCTCCACGTCTTCATTCGGTGTCGCCTCTCCGACCCGCTTCTCATGTTACGAACGCCCTCTCAGAAAACCCCCCGATGCAGTTTTAGGAGGGGAAACTACATCCACTGGACAGCGTACAATTCCTCCTGAGCAACCGTCCAATTTGTTGTCAGTGTTTGTAGAAGGTGTATACGTCGAAGCTCTTGTTGATACAGGCGCTGCCATTTTGATTCGTGCTGACTTTTGTTCCCGCCTCTGAAAAGTGACCACGCCTTACTCCGACGCTTCTCTTTGTGAAGCGACCAACGCTATAATTCGTCCAATCGCGCAGTGTATTGTTCAGGTGTCCATAGACTGAATTCATCACCACATTGTTTTTGCGGTATTTCATCAGTGTACCCAGAAACTCATCTTGGGGTGGGACTTCGTATATTCCACGTCCACCTCTATCTCTTGTTGTCAGTGCCTCATACAACGGGATGCCACCGGCAATTCTCTTCCTAACCATGAAGAACGCATTCATCTCGTCAACTCCTCCGATTACGCTCTTTGGCCATCTAGCGAAGAGATTATAAGTGTCAACTCCTGCGACATTGTGGATGGCGACATACTCATTCTACCCTACAGCCATACCGTATCTTGAGGGATTCTGATTACCCCTGGCCTTATTCGCTTCTCTTGGGGGTCTGCATTGCTTACTGCCTTAAACTAAACTCCCAAACCCCAACTGTTGCCTCGTGGATCAACTATCACTTGCGCTGTTGACACTCATCCCGTTGCAATTGTCAAACTTTTGACAGTGCCACCCGAGTCAAGATCGCCGCCAAGTAATGCCTCTTCCACACCATTGCTGTCAACCAAGAGCCCTCACCTAATGCCTGCCCAGAGTCAAGATCTCCTCGCAATATTGAACAAACACCATTCCTTGCTCGACGTCAATTCACCCATCCTCGGTATGACTACCGCCACTACTCGCCAAATACAGACTGATGGCTCCCGCATTGTTCAGCGGCGCCCGTATCGCGGGTCTCTTATAGAGCACAAGATCATCAAGTAAAATGTATCAGACCTGCTTAGACGAAATATCATACGTCCTTCCTCGAGTCCCTGGTCCTCCCCAGTTGTTCTAGTGCAGAAGAAAGACGGCTCAGTGCGTTTTTGTGTCGATTACCCTGCGCTGAACAAAATCATGCGCAAAGATGTTTACCACCTGCCACGGATTGACAATGCACTAGGTTCGCTCCACGATGTCGAATATTTTTCTAGCCTTGACCTTAGATCAGGCTACTGGCAAATACCGATGTCTGAATCTGACAAAGTAGAAACAGCGTTTTCTACCCCTGATGGGCTCTACGAGTTCAATGTGATACCTTTTGGACTCTGCAATGAGCCTGCCACCTTCGAACGCATAATCGACAATGTCTTGCGTGGTTTGAAATGGAAAACCAGTCTGTGCTATCTTCACGACATTGTAGTGTTTTCAACCACATTCTCACAACATTTGCAACGTCTTGATGAAGTCCTTGCCCGTCTTGAAAACGCTGGCCTGCAGCTCAACAAAAAAAAAAACAAAAAATGCAGTTTCACCAGCAAGACCATCAATGTTCTGGGGCACATAGTCAGCAAAGAAGGTATTCGACCAGACCCTGAGAAGCTTGCTGCCTTCCTCGAATTTTGCCAACCGTTGCGTCAAAAAGACCTGCGCAGTTTTCTTGTACTTGCTTCTTACTTCCAGCGCTTCATACACAACTTCACTGCACTTGCGTTCCCACTCCATCAACTCCTCGCCAGTAATGCGCCCTTCATTTGGTCTGCCGAATGTGAGCGTGCTTTCTTGGCTTTGAAACTGATGTCGGACTGTGCCACTTCGATCCAAGCGCGCCCACCATCCTTCACGCTGACACTAGCAGTCATGGTCTATGCCATTCTCATGCAACGTGACAACACCTTTCGCTAATGAGTAATTGCTTACGCTAGTCATACACTAACCACTGCAAAGAAGAATTACACCATAACCGAGCAGGAGTGCCTTGCTGTTGTTTGGGCAATGCAAAAATTTCACCCATATCTTCACGGCCGCCAGTTCACAGTCGTTACCGACCATAACACACTGTGCTGGCTTTTATCGCTAAAGAATTGATCAGGTCGCCTGGGTCGCTGGGTGCTTTGCCTACAGGAGTACGATTTCGATGTCACCTACAGGGCTGGAAAGAAGCATCAAGATGCTCCATCTCGCTACCCTCTGCCGAATCATGATGATTCATTATCGCCTCTCCGTACTAGCGTACGTCCCGAGTCCTCTTCATCGGCTTTACCCATTGCAACCCTCGATTGGCTAAGACCCGACAGCCCATCTGTCCTTGTGTCCCACCAATGTATCGACCCATACTGCCGAACTATTCTCCAACGCATGGAAGGTTCTTCATCACCTCCGAACGCCCGACTTCGTCGACAACTTACTCAATTCAAGCTGTACAATGGGGCTTTACATCGCTACATTTATCACCTCGATGGCAACAAATGGGTCCCGGTCATACCATATTCTCTGCAACGTGAGGTGCTCGAAGCCTTTCACGATCATCCGACGGCCAATCATCTAGGCTACCACAAGACTTACGACAGAATACGAAGTCGCTGCTCCTGGCGTGGCCTGTCTTCAGCCGTTGCGAAGTACGTTGCATCCTGCATTCATTTTCAAAGCCATAAATGACCGACAGCAGCTCCTTCTGGCTTTTTACAACCTCTGCCTTGTCCCACTTCGCCTTACTAAGTAGTTGGAATGGACTTGTATGGCCCTCTTCCCACGACCTCGCATGGCAATTGTTGGATTGTAACGGCCGTAGACCATCTAACATACTACGCGGAGACACTCTACCATCCGGGACTGCTGCTGAAGTCGACCATTTCTTTCTACAAAACATTTTCTTACGCCATGGCGCTCCGCACGTTCTCCTCAGTGACCGCGGCAGAGTCTTCCTCTCTTCTATCCTTACCAAAGTTCTGCACACCTCCAACACAATTTACAAGACGACTTCCAGTTACCATCTGCAGACCAACGGCTTGATGGAGCATTTTCATTGTCCCCTCTCCGACATGATTGCGATGTACATCTGCCCCGACTACACGAACTGGGATGCAATCCTGCCGTTCGTGACGTTCGCCTATAACATGGCTTCACAACATACCACCGGCTTTTCACCTTTTTTCCTCGTCTGTGGGCATTCACGGAGTCTTGTTCTTGATGTGTCCTTCCTTTCGACTCCTGTACCCCCAGAAGCTCCTTTCTCGAAACAGTTTCTGTATCCCCTCGCAAACTGTTGATGCCTTGCCCGCCTTAACACCGGCATCTCCCAGGACGCTCACAAGTTTCGTTTCGACTCGATTCACCGGGCTGTGACTTTTTCTCCTGGTAACAAAGTTCTTCTTTGGACTCTTGTGCGCGTTCCCGGCTTATGCGAAAAATTTCTCACGCATTTTATTGGACCTTACACGGTCATTGAGCAGACATCACCTGTCAATTACCGTGTCTCGCCCCTTAGAACGCCATCCGATTCCCATTGCCGTGGGACAGAGATAGTGCATGTCTCTCGCTTAAAACCATATACTCGATGCATTTCATAATAATTCCGCGCGGCCAGGCGGCCGGTTCCACAGTGAGAGGGAATTGGTGTGAGCGCAACACACGCCTGACTTTCAACTTCATCATCCCCACATATCATCATCCATTGTACATCTTCTTCATCTGTACATAGCATCACCAGCAGCACAGCTTGATCCTCGTGGTAGTAGCACAAGCTCAGCTGGAATAAAGCGATTCCTTACAATATATATACACGAAGTTTCTCCAAGGGCACGAAATATATATATATTTATTTATTTCTTGCCCTTAAAGAAACTTCGTGTAAACTCAGAGAATCGTTCACTGAAGTGACGGCCCTATATGAGAACTTACAAAGCCTCATAGTACGAGGCAGTTCAATTTCACATCCTGAGTCCTCTTCCATAACCAAGGATCTGGCGTCTCTCAGGGGTGTAATGTTCCTTCGTGTAATTGTCGTATACTTCACTATCACTAATACTGCTTCACCTTTCCAGCGGAACTGCAGCCTCTCTTTGTCTTTTTTTTTATTATTATTATTTTTGTGCTAGTCCGAGTATAAGTGCTCCTGCGCATGTCTGCTGTTCATTTTGATTTCAAGTGAATCCATCTTGGCCTCATTTGGGTTACTGAGTGAATTATACAGGGTGCTCGAACTATCATGGACCAAGTCTTAAAAAAGAGCAGTTGTGTTACTTGAAGAAAACATAGTGCATCTTGTTTCCAGTACAGTGGAGTAGCCACCAGTAATTATTTCGTTCCTGAAATTTAGTTCGACAGTTGCAATTAATTATTTGATTCGAGGAGTACTGTCCTAATTATCAAAGTGTCAGTGAGGCATGAGTACTGAGTCCGCTTTATCACATCTTCAGTGGCTTTCTTGAAGACCAACGCTTGTATTCTATGGCAGACATCCATTATCCTTGTCTTGAGCTAATCTGACGTCCGTCTCGATCGTGTAAGCACGATCGTTCACATAACCCCATAGAAAGAAATCGAGTGGAGAGAGGTCAGGTGATCTAGCTGGCCAATTTACAGGCCCATGCCTTCCAATCTATTGCGCATGAAAAGTCACATCCAGCCAATGTCATGCTCAGCTGCTGCTGTGTGCTGGTGCTCCATCTTGCTAATACCACAGAAGTGGAAGACATGACAGCGGGACTTTGCTGAGAAACTCATACACCACTGCTTCAACAATTTCGTCCATGTAACGCTGTCCACTCAGTGTGTGGTCGAAGATGGGACTGATTATAGCACCGGCGTAAATTCCGCTCACCATATTGAATGACCACTGATACTGGTGCCGATTGCGCCTTACCTAGTGTGCATTGTAGTCACACCAATAGTGTGCATTATGCAAATTTACCTGGGCGTTTTTGTGAATATTGGCTTCATTTGTGCACATGATGTTGCTAAAAAGTCCAGTGAATCATCAGCTTTTGTGAGGACCAAATTCAAGAAATCTAGACGATTCTACAGTCCCCATCTTCCAAGCATTGGTGCTGGTTAAGCTGGTATGGGTGAAAGGCCCTATGCCCGTGACTCTAAAGCTCTTTGCGATGGCAGGTTGTCTACCAACCGGGCGAACGGGGAATTCTCAGGGATTTTGAATAATCTGGAAGTACTCGGGGAATTTCTGCTTCTATCAGGGAAAATTAGCTGTAATTCTATTGAAAGGGAACGAAAGTCACGCCAATGCTCACTCGAGTAACAGAGAGGTATCGTAACGAATCGAATTTGACGCCGTGTCGTCGGCTGGAGGACCTTGCAGTGTACAGTCGGTGCCCAATTTTTGGGATATCGTATGGCTTCGCGGCGCCACCACGTACCTCGTAGAGTCCATGTATAAGAACGTCTGAAATTTTGGACGCAACAACCAATCACCGTCCAATTTTCCTGACTTTTTGCCATTACCGCAGGTCCGAAATGGCATTCATCAAAGGCACCACCGCCGCCATTTTGATTATCTCGCCGTCTCGAACCGGCGCTCTCGCATGCAGATCCGTCGTGGCAACGCTAGGCCTAGATGCGTGTGAAAGGGCAATTGTCATGGGATACAGTCATCATCATCATCAGCCTATTTTATGTCCCCTGCAGGACGAAGGCCTCTCCCTACGATCTCTAATTACCCCAGTCCTGCGCGCACGATTCCAACCAGTGCCCGTGAATTTCCTAATTTCATCGCTCCACCTAGTCTTCTGCCGACCTCGACTGCATCTCCCTTCTCTTGGTACCCATTCTGTAACCCTAATGGTCCAATGGTTATCAAACCTGCGTATTACATGACCTGCCCAGCTCCATTTTTTTCTCTTAATGTCCATTAGAATATCGACTATACCTGTTTCCTCTCTGATCCAAACTGCTCTATTTCTGTCTCTTAACGTTATGCTTAGCATGCTTCGTTCCATCCCTCATTGCGTGGTTCTTAACTTGTTCTCAAGCTTCTTTGTCAATCTCCAAGTCTCTGCCCCATATCTCAGCACCGGTAAAATGCACTGATTGTACACCTTCCTTTTCAATGATAATGGTAAGCTTCCAGTCAGGAGCTGACAATGTCCGCTGTACGTGCTCCAACCCATTTTTATTCTTCTATGAATTTCCTTCTCGTGATCAGGGTTCTCTGTGATTAATTGACCTAGGTAAACGTACTCCTTCACAGACTCTAGAGGCTAACTGGCAATCCTGAACTCTTGTTCCTTTGCCCGGCTATGCATCATTATCTTTGTCTTCTTCATATTAATCTTCAACCCCACTCTTACACTCTCTCAGTTAAGGTCCTCAATCATTTGTTGTAACTCGTCTGCAGTGTTGCTGAATAGACCAATGTCATCAGCAAACCAAAGGTTGCTGAGATATTTGGCGTCGATCCTTACTCCTAAGCCTTCTCAGTTTAATTGCTTGAATATTTCTTCCAAATTTGCAGTGAATAGTATTGGAGAAATTGTGTCTCCCTGTCTGACCCCTTTCTTTATAGGTATCTTCCTACTTTTCTTCTGTAGAATTAAGGTAGCTGTGGAATCTCTGTAGAATTTACATAAGCGGTCTGTACTCCTTGATTGCGTAATGCCTCTATGACTGCTGGTATCTCTACTAAATCAAATACCTTTTCGTAATCTATGAAAGCCATATAGAGAGGCTTATTGTACTCTGCGGATTTCTCGATTACCTGACTAATGACATGGATGTGATCCATAGTAGAGTATCCCTTCCTGAAGCCAGCCTTTTCCCTTGGTTGACTAAAGTCCAGTGTTGCCTTTATTCTATTTGAGATTATTTTGGTGAATATTTTACATAATACTTGAGAGTAAGCTAATGGGCCTATAATTTTTCAATTCTTTAACGTCTCCCTTTTTGTGGATTAGTATAATGCTTGCATTCTTCCAGTTTTCTGGGACCCCTCCAGTTGATAGACACTTTGTATAAAGAGCTGCCAATTTTCCAAGCATTATGTCTTCTTTATCTTTGATTAAATCAACTGTTATTCCAACTTCTCCTACTGCTCCTCCTCGTTTCATATCTTGCAAGGCCCTTCTGACTTCATCGCTAGCTGTAGGAGGAGTTTCTGTATCCTGTTCATTACTGTTTCTAATGGAGGTATCCTGACTCCTCTGGGTACTGTACAGGTCAGTAGTTAATTCTTCCGCTGCATTTACTATGCCTTCAAGATTGCTCATATTACCCTGCTTATATTTCAGTGCATACATCTTGGTTTGTCCTATGCCAGGTTTCCTTCTCATTGATTTCAGGATGCATCCACTTTTTACGGCTTCTTCAGTCTTTCTCATGTTATAGTTTCGAATATCACTTATTTTCGCCTTGTTGATCAGTTTTGACAGTTCTGCGAATTCTGTGTTATCTCTTGAGTTCGACACTTTCATTCTTTGTCGTTTCTTTATTAGGTCCTTTGTTACTTGGGAGAGCTTGCCTACTGGTTGCCTTGGTGCCTTGCCTCCCACTTCAATTGCTGCCTGTAAAGCCAGCCTAGTTACGGTTTCATTCATTTCCTCTATGTCATCATCATCTCTCTGTTCTATGGCTGCATATTTGTTTGCAAGTACCAGCCTGAATTTATCTGCGTTTACCCTTACTGCCTCTAGGTTGACCTGTTTCTTCTTGACCAATTTTGCTCTTTCTCTCTTCAAATTGAGGTGAATCCTAGCCCTCACTAGCCTATGATCACTGGGATACAGTATGTATTCCTTAATTATGCACACGTGCACACATCATCTCCTGTCACAGTACGAGCACCTATATGCCTAATAAGTGTGCTGCTCGGTCTTCAGAGCTTTTTCGGACGTTCCTGTGGCGATTTGAGCCTGTAAGGGCAGTAAAGCACATGCATTCATTTTTTCAGGCTGCCCAATTTTTTGGACATTTTCGTGTACCCTAGGTTGTCTAAAAAAGTAAACGTTGACTGTACAACATACCAAGACAATGCTTCAAATGGTCTGTGGGGCGAATGCGTGGCGGAAGGAGGATGAGAACACAAAGGACCAATGCATTGAGGAATGAACAGAAAAGGAAATGTGCCGCCGCTTCTTTGAAGGAGCTAGAGCTAAAGAAAAGAGTGTGGGCTGACGCCAAGATGCAGGTGTCCCTCATCCAAACCAAAATAAACTCTTTAAAGCAGTGAAATGCAACACTTGAGGCATTGTGTGCGGGCTGAGAGTATGTCAGGACAGTTGAGGCCGACTTTCCAGCTGCTGAGAGAGAATCTCACATGTGACAAAGTTCGGGCCTTGTACCAATGAGCTTGAAATGCTTGACCTGATTTGCAATAGGCTTTACCATATTTTTTTTTTCGAATATATTTTATTCGGTGTGCATTTTACTAACTTGACCCTTCTGTTTTCATTTTGAATAAAATAAACCCTACTCTTTGGTATTCAAGCTGGATTAAGTCATTTTAAGTTTTTGTTTTTAATTTTTTAACATGCGTGTCAGGCCGTCTTGACATAAAACAAAGTTCTGTGTCACTCGTGAATTTTGCAAAGGCACTCGGGGAAAACCTGGAAAACTCGGGTAATTTGGAAATGTCAACTTGGTAAACACCCTGGATGGTGTCACTGACACGGAACGCTACGGATCCAGAATCCAACCGCACACTTGCTGAAGAGACGCTCGCTTCAGTCGCCCTGTCAGAGTTGTTTCGTGGTTGCCCTCTGCCATCCACTCGGTGTGGTGCCACCAAAATTCTGTCTTGAATGGCCAGTTTATGCAAACATTAAACGGTTGCAGCATGCTTGTCAAGCCACCAGGAATCACGGCCAAGTCCATTCGGTAGTCGGCCAGCCAAGCCTTCACTCAGTCTGTTAGGTCGATGTGCAATGATGATGGTAATTGTATGCGGTGAGCGGGAAAAACTAAACGAAGCCATCTTATAACACTTTGTGGAACTAGGCGCGTTTTGGTGCTTTTCTTTTTTTTTTCAAATTTTCGCATGTAAAAGTGGGGGATGCGGGCTATACACGAGGGCAGATTATACATGAGTATATATGGTACTAAAGAAAAAAAAAGGACAGGTAAATTGAAAGAACTACATATTTCAAGGATACCTGTATAAGACAAAATTATTTTGCACTTTTATTTTTGTTAAGCTATCTTATAAGTGCTGCAGCATTAATGCGATGGGCCAGAGCAAACAACATATTAATTGAATTACCATTTGGTTTACGAGAAGAAATGTGAAGTACTGATATTAGTTTGTCATTTTTTAATGAGATGGATGTTAAATTGGTGGTAAATATTGTGAAATCTCACATATTTAGTTTTGGTGCCAATAAAACTAAAGAATACGTAATTTTTGGTCATATACGGCCAAAAAGCATTTGGATCTCTTAAAAGTTTCGGTGCCTGAACACACAAGAACCAAATTTGGTGTGCTAAAATCCAGAGCAATATCTTGTGCTATATGCAGGATTTTTAGTTATTCTTTTCTCTCAAGGGAAAGTAACATTTCTTCATTAACTTTTTCCACATAAAGCATGGATGTCGCCTTCTTTGTTGTATGCTTGTGTATAATTGTAGCACAGTGAAGTCCCAGACATATATAAGGAAGGTCCTAACTTTTCTCATGTTAGCTGCATGCTCTTGATTAAAAATGTGTGGTAACTTTGGAATTCCAAGCATCCCCAATTGAAAATTCAATATTAGGTCTAATTATCTCAGCAGATAGCATATGTTGTATGTGTCTGATTAGAAAGCGCACAAAGAAAAATGCTGAATTTTTAGGGTGTATACCTTGAGTGAATGGCTCCACGAATCGAGATGCAAATGCAGGCTGTGGCATGTGTAGGCTAACTTATTTAGCACATGGTTGCAAATCATGGTGCAGAGATGTTTAGATCTCATGTGAAAATTGACTACATGGCCTTGGATCCTTTCCTGTTACACCGTGTGTTGTCATTTATGTATAAAACACTCCTGGCCAAGCTTTTATCATTATTGGGTGCATTGCAGGTGAGCAGTTTTTTAATTACTACATCTGGTGTGGATTTTCTTTAAAGGTCAATGTCAAGAAAATTTTGAACTGCGTAAATTGCCTAGTTTCAGATAATGTAGCTATAAAGAAGCCTTCGTGCAAAATTTTACATCTGAAGTACAAGTGGATTGGACACGAGAAACTCACAATAACAAACATTTTGTATGCCGAAACTGGGATGGGGGGAAAAAAAATGCTGCCATTACAGTTTGCTGAAAATCCAGAACATTGAAAACCAGTGCAGCTCCTCATCCTGAACTCCGAGATTGGGCAGCTCCCACAGCTCGCTGCAAATCTTGGAGGCATGGTCTGGGATTTGTGTCAAGTCCTCTCACCACCAGGTTCACATATCTGCTTAGGTGGTAGTTAAAGGCTATTAAGAAGAAAATGAGACAGTTACCAGCCTTATAGCATTGCCAAGATTGCTTTGATAGTGTATACTACTCATTTATTACCATATTAGCCAAAGTGAAATTTCATTGCAGTTGGCTTTGGTTTCTGACCATGAAGCACAGTGGCAATAATTGTAGTGTGTGGCACTTTTGGTGCTATATCAAAAAGCAAATTGATGAGGACGTTCTGTTTGATCACTTGTAACTGCCAGGATTTGCTAATGCTTCACAGAAAGTGTAAGAGAGAGTGGAATGCTGAAGGTCGCTGTCATGTGCCAACGAAGGTGGTCACGTGTGCAGGCTGGCAAGGAGGGGCGCCCTACAACCTTTACTGACCTGGCTGAGATGGTCTGCGCCATCAAGCAGCCCCAGAAGGGGAGGTCTTCAGGTATGCTGCTGGCATTTGCTGTGTTTGGGGATATTTTTTACCTGCCTTCATACATTATTTGCTTGATTAGGGCGGCAGGCATGTGGAACCATTTTAGTGGAAGACAAATTGCCACCATGGTGTGACTGCAAATGATCTATAGAATTCCTTCTTTGTATGCCCTACATATGTCTAACATGCATAACGCAGTAGGAAGATATGTTTAATTATTACGTGTTCCATATAAAGTCAAACCCTTTTATTACAACCTACAGGTTGCATGAAAATATGTGTTTTATGTAGAGTATTTCACTAAATTCAAAATCACATATAATGATACATTATCTGCAATTGTGAATTTGTTATGTGAACCCATAACACGAGACAAATGCTCCAGACACAGCTGAGCACAAACAGTGCCAGTTTGTTTTAGCAGCATGATTGATTTCTAAAGTAAACTTGATTTTGCTCATACAGTTTCGCACACAGCTCCTACTTTCTTAAAATCAGAAGACATGTTGGGAAACATGTAAATGTTATGAAAGAAAGTTCTAGAAAAATTTCTAAAGAAGTTGCTTTCTATAAAAATACATGTAAAAAAAACTGCATTTCTGCACACTATGTCAAACAGCTGCTTCAGCAGTTAGATGTGGAACCTCAGCAACTATTGAAATTTTAGTGCATTAAAATTTACTGCTACTGTCTGTCTACACTGGTTGGCAAAATGCCATCATAAGCTACTAGTGCACACTGTGCAGCCTTTTGTTCTATAAATCATGCTACTAACTAGATTATTTGCATACCAGACATTATGATTAAAATTGACAAGTGCAGAGTTATTCACAAAGTTGTTTGCGTATATGAACCTCTGTGCTTACTTGTCTGTGTCAGGCTATGTCTCCCACTCATGGTCCAACTTTTTGGCCACAATAAGTGCTAGCATGCCACATTGAGTACTAGCATTGCTTTTGTATAATGGTAAAAGTAATCTTGGCCAAAATGAAATCTTCCACTTTTACACCCTAGTGAAGGAATATGCGCTAAGTGTTGCTAAATCTTAGAGTACTCTTGGTGATTCTAGTGCAAGCCCAAGCTGATTTTCTTTGAACTGCAAACGCTGTCTGAACCTCTGTATGACAGTGATCAATCCTGAAAAGCTGTTAACTGGGTGATAGTTGTAGCATGTATGCTAAATGCACAAGGAAGCAGAGCTGTGCCACCCTTGCAGTGATGTTCATACCGCACTGGTAGTGTGGCAAAAAGTCAGGCCATTCACGGTTGTCTTTACAACAGTGCTGCCTTTTTATGTCAAATTCTGTTTGCTCTGTCCAGAAAAGGCATACATTGCCTTTAGCTTTCCCATACAAGTAAACAATTTGTGCAATTAGCACACACCTCGCTTTTACCATAGATGATGTGAGGAGTTATGACATTGCAAAATTGGGTTCCTGCTTGTTTGTTCTTAATTGTTGCTTTAATTGTGAGTTTGTTTATTGGATCACTTTTGATTGAAATTTTCTCAAGCAGTGCAGAATAAGCTGCAACCTTTAGTGTAGGAACAGAAAATCGGTGTGAACTTTATGTTCATTTTGCTCCAGAGGCTACCAGTGACTCAGCATTACTTGAGCCAAGCAAGTATTTATACGGTCCTGACTAGTCACGTACCCTGCATGAAAAGAAAGAAAGAATGTTACATATTAGTAACATTTCTGTTGCTTTATTTCAATCTAAGTTCTATCTCGGTAGTACACTTCATCACAGCACTGTGGAGGTTACCGGGTGTTTTGAGGCTTCACTGATGTGCTTATTGATTATACACACAGCAGTAATGTACGCATGGACACATTGACATACTATACCGCAATGTTTCAAAGAAATTTAATTTAAATCACACGAAGAATATGGTACTATTCGGCCTGTTCAGTTGGGTTATTTGAAGAGGCAGGTGGTACTTGTGCAGTGAATTGCAGTGTCCAGGTGGCTAACTGAAAATATTCACTAATATGTCACTATTCACTATTATTCACTATTAAATGTTCACTATTATTCGCTTTACAGCACGTGTTTTAATAGCAAAATTGAAGCCAAGCAGTAGTCGTGTCTGCTTAGCATAAATCTTAGGACTAGCACCACTTAAAGGATATCCATTCCCACAATCTACAAAAAAAAGCATTGGTGTTACAGTAAATTATCCTGAAGTGCTTGGTGCATGCTTTTAGGAAACAGCTAAAACATTAATGTATTTATTAGCACACTTTAAGGTCAGACATCTCTAAAGTGGCATGAGTCTTACAACTTCTGCTAAGCAAACATGACTTCACTACTGCTCAGTTTCGATTCCACAAGTGCAACATGTGCCCCGATGTGAATTATTCAAAAGCTAATTGATTAATATTTTTAATCAGCTACCTGCACATTCTCATTTGTCATGCAGGTAATTTCTTCTGTTTCCATAAATGTATCTGAAAAGGCAGAAAAATGCGATCTGCCACAAGCAAATTAGATGATTTGAGTGAACTAGAAAAAAAATGTTATAGTGATGCATGAATAAACTTTTGTGAGCTACCACAACAATTTTTAATCTACTTGTGTCAAAGATTTCCTTATTTCAAGTTCTAGGGCACAAGAACTCAAAAAATTGCTTTTTGTTTTTGTTCACATTATAAATCGGTAGGAAAACCATCTACCACCTAGCATATCTTATTACTAGAAGCGTTCGAATACCAAATTTCCATTTCGAAGCAAATTAAATAAGGAAAACTAAGTGTAAATTGAATTGAATATTTTTTCTAGTATTTTTCAAATATGAATACTATTGGTTTTGCAAAATTGCAGTTTTTTTTTCAGAAACCAGGGGTATGATAAAAAAAAAAGCAAGTTTATTGCACAGCAAATAGCATACATGAAAATTATGCTATGTGGACTTCTGCTTGACAGTATCATAACTGCAGGTATTTAGTGTTATCATGAAGTAAGGATAGCTGCTCTACATGTTTGGGGACCAGCGACATGCTCCTGTGTGTTACAATTCCTTCAGGCATTGAAAAGAGGTGCTCACAGGGCACACTAGTGTCTGCTATCGCCAGATATCTTTTTTGCAAGCCCAGCCAACAATTGGCACTATGCTGACGCCACTACTTGCACAGATCTTCTTTTTGGCCCAAAAATTCATCATCTACATATCTTTCAAGCTGTGCTTGTGGCAGTGAAAATTGCTGCCACAAGCAAGTTTAAATTGTTGCTGGTTAATGAGCTTATCAAATGCTTTCCACAGTGCCAATGTGGAAGGAGCCTGTTCTGAAACTTACGTTGAAGGAAATATCTGGTTTCCTCTGTGTTAAAATTTTCCTTGCTTCTTCTAAAGCCAGGTTCTTAATCCAGTTTGCCACTGAAGCATCCTAGTGGTACTCAACTACTTTAGAATGAGCGTCTAAAAACACTGCCAAGCTTGCTACTTGGTCAAATTTGTAGTTTGTAAACTGTGTTTTTAGGCACTTGGCCAGGTTATTAGCAGAGTTTCCACCTGACAGCTAGTGTTTTCCAGATGCATGAAGAGGCAGAACAATGGAGGTACTTGAGCTAATAGTGTTTCATAGCCATAAGCACCAGCAGGGGCAGGGGCGTAGCCAGGGGGGGGCTTATGGGGCTTCAGCCCCCCCCCGAAATTTTTTCTTGCTGTCCATGCACCGCCGACAAAAGCAACACCCGGCACCGGAAATCATTCTGGATTTTGTCTGGAGCATCTTTTTCACGCTCGAAAAGCCATTTCACCGCGAAAATTGCGAACTCGGGCTGAATTTCGCGGCAACGCCCATGCACCGGGAGTCACATAACGCAAGCAGCCCCATCCGAGCACAAAGTTTCAAGGATGTTTTCATGGCGAATAGGCTCGCCGCGGCATTTCGCAGAGGCCGCGGAATCCACACTCTATCATGGAATTTGCGGAGCGCGTGGATATCAATTCCGAAACTTTATGGGTATAAAGTTCTCAAAAACTTTTGATGTGAAAGGTGCATTGACATTTCCAAACGTGTGCTTTAGATTTTCAATTGCGGAACTTTGTAAGTTTAATGCTCCCATAAATATTTGACGCCAAAGGTGCGTTGACTTTTCCAACGTTGCACATCGGGCCATGCAACGAGACAAGCCAAATGAACACACTATCAGAGAAGTTGACAAAGCCCGCAGCGAGGCCCGATGAGACGAAGCGTTGTGGTGGTTCCTTCGTGCCGTCATGTCACATAAAAAAATATAATTTATTTTTCACCTGCGCCAAAGCATCCAGTGAAGACACTAAAGCCAGCCAAGGCAACTACACTCTTATTTATTTTTTTCTACTTTGACTTTTAATCGCGAGGACACATTGAGCCCCTTAAATTTTTTTGTTCTCGCTCCCCTACCGCGCGCTGCCAGAGCCAGCCAGAGCGCATGCGTTTTTCTCGTGTTGCCCCGACCACCACGCGGCGCACTTCGGTGCACTTTCGGTTTTCTCTGGCCGAGTGCATTTTCTCCTGGCAGAGCTTTGGACGCTTTCTAGCTAGCAGACGAGAAAAAGAAACAATGGTCGCTAGCCGCCATCACTGTGGAGACTCGACGGATTGCAGCGCGTTCGCTTGAGCGCAACCTCTCCAGAAAGTCTTGTCTCGCTGGTGTAAAATACCGAGCAGTATGCGCATGGTTCTTGGTGGACAAAGCGTCTCGTGTTTTCTTCGATATTCCTTTAATAGCCATATCAGTTGCCCAAAGTAGGCATTCTATTGTGACCAACATACTTTGCGTTTTTTTTTTTTTCATTACGGTGCCCCCACCCCACAAAAGGAAAAAAGAAGCGTTGTTGCGGTGCAGCGAATTGTCGCATAGTGAAAGTGCTATTTTGTTACTTCTTTTGCGGAACGTAATGGGCCATGGGACGCTTCAGCTGCCGGATACTCTTATTATATTATTGCGATAGCAATTATATGGACACTCTAGGCGCATTCCTGCCGTCGCCGTCGCCCTCATGTTCCGCATAAAGTCCAAGTGCGATAGCATCGTGACCCCGCGCCCCCTGCTGTATGTGCGAGTGAAAGCGTGTGTGTGTGGGGGGGGGGGGGGGGGGAATGGGTGAGCCGATGATAGTGGCTCAGTCTTGTGAGCGCAAGGGAGAAAAGTGAGGCGCAAGCGCGCCGCCTTCCGTCGTGCGCGATACATTGGGGGGAGTGGATGGAATGGGGGCAGGATCTAGGGTTCTGTGAATCTGTGATTGTGCAACATGTTTATTTGCCTTGTTTGATGCATTATATACCGTGACTTTTTCTTAGATACGTAGATTTATTGGAGACTTACTTATACGTATGTTTAAATATCTTGTTGCAAGGTTTTCTGTATACGTGATGTTAACTTCGTTTCCAGTGGCACTTTTTTGCCCTTTATCCAGCTGTATCTTCGCATTTGTATATTCCATTGCATCTTCGCATTTCTAATGTACGAGGGCGAGTCAAATGACAGTGAGCCTACCCACCCCGCGCAATTATGGTTCTGTTCATTATCTGCAAGGCCTGCGCGTAGCACACAGGCATCTCTCATTTACAAAAGTGGCACGTAGGTGTGAGGGTAAATGTTCTTTAATGCTCTCATACACGGGGTTGAACATGGTTGCGTGCCGTAATGGACTTTCCAGATGTTGAGCAGCGTGGTACCGTGAGGTTTTTGACAGCTGAAGGTGTTTCCCAAAAAGAAATTAGTCGCCGTATGGCTGCCGTGTACATGGAACATTGCATTTCATTGCCCACTGTGGAGCGTTGGAACAAACAGTTCAAAGAAGGACGTGAAAGTTGCAAAAGCGATCCGAGACCGGGCCAGAACCATCGTGCAATCACCCCCAACAAAATTGCGAAGGTTGATGAGCTGATGAGACAAGAACGGAGGACAAGCATCGATGAACTCGCAGAGCGTGTGAACATCAGTCACGGTTCGGTTCACACCATAAATCATGAACATCTCGGTTATGGGCTCCTGTGTGCGCAATGGATGCGCAAGATTTTGAACCACAGCCCGAGTACGAAGAAGATCAGCTCTGCCTTTACTCATCTGATCCGGTATCACAATAAAGGTGACGATTTCTTGTCTGCAATTGTGATCGGAGACGACCCATCATGCCACTACTAAGAGCCTGAAACACGACGGCAAAGCTTACAATGGAAATATTCAAATTCACCTTCCCCAAAGAAAGCAAAGGCCATCATTTCCGCCAGAAAGGTGTTGTTGACTTTTATTTTTGGATAGTCAGGGGCCATTACTGATCGAATTTGCTAAATCTTGAGAGACTATCAATTGTTTCCGATATTGTGAAACGCCGGATCGGCTGCGTGTCGCAATCAAGAACAAACTACGTGGGAAATTGGCGAATGGGGTCATCTTGTTCCACGACAATGCCCGTTCCCACGTCGCTGATGCGGTTAATGCAAAACTGGCAAAGTTCAAGCGGGAAACGCTGCAGCATCCGCCATACAGCTCAGACCTGTCGCCTTGCGACTTCCACATTTTGGGGCAACCGAAAAAACAGCTCAAGGGAACCAGATTCGTCTCGGACAATGTCGTGAAAGTCACTTGCAGACATTTTGAAGCAGCAACCCAAGGAGCTTTATGAGACGGGAATTGCGCGACGACTCTTTAGTCAATGGGACAAATGTCTAAATGCTCATGGGGGCTACATTTATTTAAAGTAACCCGTTTGTTATATATTCGCATTGGCTCACTTTCATTTGACTCGCCCTCGTATATTCTTTAGAACTCCTGCTTTTTATACGTGGTCTCTGTTGCGACTATAATTTCAGTGCAATTACTCACGATACACGACCGGTGACAGCTGCTGCTGCGTAGTACATTGGAACAAATGGCAGCATCATTGAGATTTTTCACTGGCCATTGCATATGTACAAGAATGTAAACAAGGATCTTGAATGACAAACTGTCATTAACATATTTGTCCTCAACTTGTTCATTTCATGGCCCTTGCATTTTTCATATCAGCGGCATGCACTGCTTTGCTGGCTTCGAACTGATGTAGTTCTAAAGTTTGTGTGATATTTTCTTTACTTATGAAATAGACAAAGTACATGGAAGCATTGACGTCAGTTATGTTGGACACAATTTTTGGCACATACGAGTATATTCTTTTATGAAAAAATGCATATTTTACTTGTATTGACAGTGCGTAGCGTTCACCAATTCGTTTGCAGCATCTTTGGCAATGGCAATGCAGTTATTATTTGTGTATTTGATCCTTAGGCAAATTGTTTAAGAGGAAGCTTTAGCTCGGGCCCTACTCCGACGCGGCCTATTCAAATACATGTAAAATGCAGAAACGGTTTTCTGAGAACTCCTGAATCGCTTTTAATGAAATTTGTTACGTTTGAGAGAGTATGTTAAATTTTAGTGTCTGTTGGAAGCGGAATTTCAATTTAGGGGCTGAACTTTGTTTAAAATATTTTGAAAATTTCGAAAGTTTGAAAAAACATAGAAGCACGAAGTTTAAATATTAATAGCTCCGCATCAAGAACAGATATCGCGGTTCTGTAAACGGCATCCATTACACCATTCAAAGTGGACATATTCGATATGTCAATTTGTATCTTACGTGAATTGGTTATGTTATGTACAAGGGTTCTGCAAAAGCCGTATTTCCATAATACTTAATATTTTGAGACTCATGAGTAACACATCAATTTTGTCCGCTGTAGATGTACTATTATGTACAATTCACAGAATTGTGATATCAATTTTTATTGCTGATTTACAGAGTTGTAAACTTAATAGTTTCGTTTTCTGAAAATTTTCTATTGTTGCCACTTTTCAATAAAACATTGACGACCTAGATCGAAAATTCGAAACGAACAGTCACTAGAATTTTAAGTTTTTCTTTTAAATGCAACAAACCTCGTCTAATTTGGTGCAGTGGTTGCCGAGAAAAACGAATACTCCTTCTACGTGTATTTAGATAGGAGCAGCTGACCTAAGGTTTCCCCTTAAGGAGGAGGTCCACTTGCAACGTGAGCCCCCCCCCCCCGAACGAAATTTCTGGCTACGCCACTGAGCAGGGGCCACAGGACAATGCCCATTTTTACTTTTGATATGCTTCACTGCATGGCAAATATACTTCACCACAATACAGTCTATTCTTCGCCGCATAACACAGCTGTAGTGCGGCGAAGCTGACTTAAAAAACTGACAATAGGAATGTTCGGAGGTTCGTATACAGTCGAACCCACTTGTAGCAATATTCAAGTGCCACGGAAATTCCATTGTTATAACCGATAATTGTTATAACCGGGTTGCATGAAAAATCAAAATAAGGGATGGCAGAGCTGATGTGACAAAACTATAATCCTCCGTCCATTTCCTCCATCTGGCTGCCGATTGTGTTCCCTTGTTTAAGTGCTTCCTGGGCACTTTGATCTCATGTAACAAGCCGTGGCTGTCGGCATTAAAGAATGGCGCTGCTATAACAACTGCAAAGAGGTGTCACGGGTGGCAAGCGATATGCGAGCACCGCTGAGGCATCGCTTTGGTGGCTCCAAAAGAGGCCTTTTAAAGATTGTAAGAAGGCTGCCGCGGCAGCCTGTCAGCTTGATAAATCCAGAATAAACACGAAGAGATCACCACAAACATCTCTCCACGTACTTCTCACTGGCTTGCATGAGAAAAGCCTATGTCCGTTAGCCTTGCACACTATACGCAAAGCTTGCTGACATTCTTCTCCAAGGCATTCAAGTGTTCCATGTAGTGCAGCGGAAGGTTAATCGTGAAAACGAAGCCCCAAAGGGGGACTGAATCATCTGCCGGGCCTCCTGTGAGGTCCCGAGGCAACCTGCCCTACCGCATCATCGCTGCCGTCATCGCCGTCGCTATCTGATGTAAGCACATTCGCGACGATCATCTCATCAGTTAGAAGCACTTAGTTTCCAAATCTATAGCCGCACGCTTTCTTTTCATCGGCAACGTCGTGCATTGCCGATGATCAGCAGGCAGATCAGCCAACTTCCGTTTCGGCAGCGAGACAAGCGAGGCTGAGGAACCACATGGCCAGGAACGACTTCGACGCAACCAACTATGACGAATGCAAGCAATTAAGCTGTTTGCAGAACTGTGCTGAGCAAGGAGAGAAGTGGTTCTTGAGGGAAGGAGGAAAGGCTAGCACCATCTTCTGCAACCCTTGCGGGATCACGGCTCAGTGCCAGCAGGGAGGCGGAGGGGGGAGTACAGGATGAATGAGGAGCCAGTGAGCAACATGCGAGCAATCTGCTTGTGGCGCAGTCCATTCGTGTTTTGGAGGGTGGGGCGGCGTAGAGCTATGGGTGCAACCCATTTTAATTCGGAGGGGTGGAAGGGCAACGGGAGAGAGCCGCACGGAGATGGCTGGAAAATGAGCGCATGGCGGCTGTTGGAGCAGCGGCTCATCGTGCAGCAGCTCGAATTCTCTTTTATTTTTTTATTTTCAAGGATTTCACATTTCACTACCTTTTAGCTCGGACACTCAGCATCGACTTCATCCTTATAACCGATAATGCCGCATCGGGGCATTGTAGTAAGTGGGTTATTTCACCATGGAAAACATACAAAAGTTGACGGTGCAGCAGCTTCTCATTGTTATAACCAATATATTGTTAAAACCGGTATTGTTATAAGTGGGTTCGACGGTATTTCAAATAGTAAAGGTGTCTTTCGAATCAAATATTTGCACACCACTACAATTTATTACACAACACGAGAAGCTGTCCAACTCATGACTATGACAACAAACAGCAGTACATGCTGTAGTAAATGGCAAAGATTAGTTGGCTGGGTAGTAAACTGTCCTATGCAGTATGGCATTGCGTTTGTTGCCAATAATATCGCCTGTACACTACCACTTGAAAGTCAGTCTTTATACGGAGGCAGTGAAGCAACTTATAATGCACTAGTAGAACTCTGGAAAGTACTTGGGAGAAGGTAGCAAAGAGACCACACGTTCAGTCAGCAAGAAGCCAGCAGAATTTACAAATATGAGTGCCCGCTAATCGGGCACTCATATTTGGGCACTCATATTTGGGCACTCATAATCGGGCACCCATTGGGCTGCAAAATACAGTTCAGCCAGGAAAGTGTTGCTCAAAATGTTATGGCACAGCACAAGAGGCAAAGAGAGCATGACAGAGCTGGATGACCTCGACCTTGGCATGCTGTGGTGCATCATTCACGCCTTTTACCAAACAAAGTACGAGCGTTTGGCACTCATGCTCCAGTATTCCAACATTTATTTTACCTCATGAATCAACACAGAAAAAATAACTTGTGTATGTTCTCTCCTCTGTGTCTACGTTGGTTTCGGTGTTAAAAAAGATGGCCAAGTCGAACATTTGATGCTACAAAATAATGCACACGTTCCTGGGACCATGAGGCAAATTATTCAATTTTGCAATATAATATATGCCTCCCAAGCACTCCGTACAGATGGTTAACTAGCGAAGCTGAAATGTGCGGCCCCGGTGTTTATCACTGGTTTAATCCTGATAATTCATTAAAGTCTTTCTCAATTATTGGTTACATCTTTGTGTTTCTTAATGAGGTTACACACACATTCGGCTTTGACGGAGAGAGCGACATCAGTGGCAGTATGCCTGCAGTTTGCCGTTGTCGCTTGCGTTCGATGTCTCGAGTTTGCTCGACGGTATGCTTAGCAGCAACCGCCCGCCATTGCCGCTTACGATTCTTCGACTATGAATGGCTCATACCCCCGTAAACGCGGCCTCCCCATTTCGATGACAGAAGGGAAGTGAAATTCTACTCTGGAATGTTCAGCGGCAACGAAGCCAGCGGTGAAAAAGACGACGATGACGAATGCGAGTGCAGTGGCGCGAGTGCGTTCGCGCAGTTGCTTCGAAGGGCGCCAACTAGCTAGCTGTGAATGAAGACGCCGACACTCGAGCCATTCCTGATGATAGTTTTCTGCACACAGGCGCAGACAGAGGGATTTTCATTTCACCTAGCCATATAAAACTTGGCTTTAAAAGGTCAAATTAGTTATATTTTAGTGTATCAAGCCCACCAGTTCATTTTTATCCTTGCCAAAATAACTTTTATTTTAACACGTTGAAAGAATTCTGGCAAATTTGATATTTGCACACCCAGAATTCAAACCAACACAACTTTCTAAACTTCCTTCTAAACTTGCCGGTCTTGAAGTCAGTTTCTGAAGATTAATAATGTGACATGGGCAATCAAGCAAAACTCACAGAGCAATGCATCCTGTTGCAGTATGGATCACTGATATGACAATCAAAACAAACTTGTGACATAACGGTGTAACTCTATATGTTGCAGTAATAGATGAATGGCACAGTGACAAATCAGTTGTGCTCGCTTTTTTTCCATCTAAGCAATGTTTTCATGCAAACTTCTGGGCCTACAGTTCTGAGTTGCTGTGCATGAAGCAAATAAGCCTCACAACAGTGTCGCAGCAACACTGTGAAACTGTGTCAACAACTTCTCATGTGCTGTATCTGTATTTCGCATAATATTTCCTTCCTTTGCAATGAACAGCATGTGTAACAAAGCTTTCTGTCTACAAAATGCTTTGAAATTCGCATTGCAACATTATAGCGAACAGATGTACCTCAGCATCAAACGTTCATGTATTGTACTGCTCGAAGCCCATAAACACAGCTTGGAGGTCGCTGTTGGCTGGTGTTCTTGCAGTGCCACCTGGGCAGTGGTACTGGTCTATTTGTGCCCTGTAAAATATCCAGAAGCTATTGAATACATTGCTTTTGAATATTTTAGCACCCCTAGCTACTTCTGTGCTTTCTTTAATGACCAACTGCAGGGAAATCTCAGTTAAGCTCAATGTGGTAAGTATAGATAGTAGACGTCACCAATGTAATTGTGACAAAACTGTATAGCTGGAAACCATAGATTTTTAATTATACAGCAAAAGCATTTTGAATTACCTCGTATCAGGCCACGGGCATCTATAGCAGTTTGCCGCACAGATACGCAGTAAGGCAGATGTCATCAATCACAGAATTTCTTGAAGTTCTGATTCCTGCGCATTGTGACTCACCGGTGAGTCACATGTCATATTCTTCAGGTGCGTCATGATCCACCAGTGGTCACACCCTTTAGAGAGCTGACACCATGATGCGTCCAATCAGAAGCAACCAGAATTTTCCACCTCCATTGATCTTTCACAGAGCTCTCGCTTGCGCACATAGGAATACCCTGCTTAGCCACACATGATGAATAAGAGCCCATGACCGAACTGTTACCCTCATCACAATTACATGTTAAATTGTGGAAAAAACATCTTGGAAGTGCAGCAGCAAGAAGCGTACACTATGTGTGCAGAACAAGCAGGCATATTGTTTCATGTCAGGCAAAGTTGGTTCCACGTCACTTCCATCATCGAGCTGTAATAGCGATGCTTTTTCTACCTTCATTATGGAAAACATGTAGTTTTGCTATTTGTTTCACAAAATTTTGCACTGAACCTTCTCTGTAGTTACACTATCACTACCAATATTTTTATTGCAATAGCAATTATATGGACACTCCAGGAAAATTACCGCCGTCGGTGTTGCCATGATGTTCCGTATAAAGTCCAAGGGCAGCAAGATCACAGCTGCGCACCGTATGCTGGAGGTGCTAGGGAAAGCTTGCAAGGGTGAGCCGGGAAGGTTGGTGGTTTGATGCAGTGTCCCCTCATGCTCTCAAGAAAGGAAGGCAGGGAAGGTGGGCACCGTCTTCTACTGCAGCTGCAACATCTGAATGCGGCTGCACGCGTCCTATCTTGAAGGCAATCTGCAGTGGGTTCAAAGGCCAGCAGACCTGAGATAGCTGACGGCTTCGTGTGCACTGTGTTCTCGCACGCCTACTTCACATTGAAAGGAGAGGCAGCATGATAGGGAGTTTGCTCGCCACTGCTGCCACTTTTCATCACACCATTATTCTGATAGCAAGTATCCGCGATCATCGAGTAAGATGTGTTTGTGTTTGCCTGTGTGCATGTGACAATGTGCTTGTTAATTTAGCTTAAGCGAATGTTTACAGCAGTTAATGCAGCTGATCAAACTACTGATCTTACTTCATGTAGTTCTAATAGTTTGCTATCGCAATCATTGCTTTGCCCTTCGGCGAAACTGGCATTTATTTTATTGCAATGCAAAATTTTGCTGCAGTTGGTCTTTAACTTTGGCTTGTGCTGCTTGGTAATAAGCTTTTTACACAGGGGCACATCTGTAACATGAAATTGTGATTGTGGCACGTGCCATTAGGTGACCCCCTGTGGTATTGAAAACAGTTGCTGCAGATTAGCAGCTTCATTTCTTTGTTTCTTCGTAGTGAGGTAGTAGAAATGATACATGTTAAGCTCTCAATTGTATTTTTCAGTGTCTGATGATGATGAATATGAATGCAGTGAACAAGATTTTGTCACGGACACAGAAAAGGCAAGTCACTTTCTCTTGACAACTGTTCTTTCTTTCTTATTTATTTTAACCTTTTGCTAGTGCTAGGCCGGAATAACATAAAACTATTCCAATCTGTTTTTATTCCATATCTGCCATGATCCCTTCGTGATAGGTCAAAATGGCTTGGGCCTTCTCCACATGGGCACGGTGGCCACCCGTATGGGCCGGACCCGAGCCATATTGATCTATCACATAGAACTTATGGCGAATTTGGAATAAAACAGATTGGAATAGTTTTATGTTATCCCAGCCCTAGTGTTGAATGAAAATGAAGTTACTAATTATATTAAAGTTCAAATTTTCAGTAAGTGGAAGAAAGGAAAGCTGAAGAACAGTCACTGGCAAAAAATTGCAATATATATTTTAAAAAAACCTGCTTTTTTTTTAAATTCTGATATCCAGCAATTTCAGTCTAATAGGTGTAAATGATGCACAATCATTACATCACGTGCTGGTGGTTGGCTTCTTTTTCATCTCTAGCTCTTTGAAGAAGAAAAGGAAATATTCAATATCCATGATAAATTGCAGTGCAGAAAAGTACTGAAGTTATGTCCATTCACTTCGTAGACTGGAGCAGTAATGTGTACTATACATAACTGTTTTTAAATGCTTGAGGTATTGAAATATGTTACTGCACCTGAAGGACCTCTGTACAAAATTTGGCTACAAGAACCGAAGGCCTGACTGGAACACCCATTTTGCTTCCATTTAATTCAGATTTTAATTACTCTTGGGCAGATATTTATCAGCAGCTTGTTATTTGTCCATGCTTGCATTTTTCTTACATGCTTCTTTTTCTCAAAGGGTCTTGTGCAGGGTCATTTGAATGCAATGTCCACCATCACATAAGACTCCATGAAAAGCCACTAACGTCCTGTAGGCATACCCTCATTCATACTCAAACAGTTTGAGTTCTTTGGTGAAAGAGTAGTGGGCATACTTTCATGCACCACTGAGGTTGTACACATCCTTACATTGTTATTTGCAACTGCGCGCCTAGAACATGGGGCAAGCCATGGCGCCTTGCACCATAACCTTAACTGTTATGATCTTCTTTTAACAATAGCGAAGTTATTTTTCTTAAACATCAAGATAAATGTACCACTGGAATGGCAGGGTATCCCTGGCTTCTGTGGCATGGTTCCTGTAAATTGTGTGGTGCTCCTTAGCTCACGAGAGTGACCAGCGCTGTTTTACAGGCGGTTCCTGTATACATTCAAACATCAGGTGTAGTCGCACAGATTTTCTGGAGGTACTTAACATAATGATCACTTCAGAGAGAAAAGATACATTGGAAGAAAAATATATATTTCCACCAAATTTTCCGTTTTCTTTCTTTCGTTTTTTTTTTTATTGAGGTTATATGGACACTCCAGGTGAATATTCAGTGTCTCTGTGAAATTCCTCATAAATTCCAAGCGCGACAAGATCGTGACATGACATGAGCTGTGGGTGCAAAGGAAAGCCTACTAGGTTTAGCTGGGAAGGATGGTGGCTTGATGCACGCCATCCTTCTGCGCACCCGATGTTGGAGGTCACGTAGTCAAATACACAAAAAGGTAGGAAAGGGAGAGCAAGCTGAGCACATGATAATGTGATCAAGCACACACAACGGAGTGCAGGTGAGCACCCCGTAGCCTGGTCGTGGCTGCGAATGGCTGTCTCCACGTTTGCCTTCTCTTGGCAGTAATCAGCAGAGGGTGCACGCTGGCACTCTTCATCATGCCGGCATTGTGACAGCGAGTGTTAACAGTCATTGAGTGAGATCTGTTCGTGTTTGCCTCTGCACACATAATACCATGCTTGTTAATTTAATTAGTAAGCGAATGTTTACTGCAATTTACATTGTCAATAATGCTGTGAACTTTACTTTATGTAGTTGTCTAATATTTTGCCATCACTATCAGTGGTTCGCCTAATGTGGTTAATTGTTTACTATATTGGCACTAGTTCATCGTCATCATCATCAGCCTATTTTATGTCTACTGCAGGACAAAGGCCTCTCCCTGCGATCTCCAATTACCCCTGTTCTGCGCCAACCGATTCCAACTAGCGACCGCAAATTTCCTAATTTCATCGCCCCACCTAGTCTTCTGCCATCCTTGACTGCGCTTCCCTTATCTTAGTACCCATTCTGTAACACCAATGGTCCAACGGTTATCTAAATTACACCCGTACCATTAATTTTACCTATTCTGTGACTTCTTGTCTCATTGAGACCTACGATTTGATAACTTTTGTGACTCACTATGACACTCTGAAGGCATGAAAGGGCTGTTTTTTAACCAAGAGGCTAGATAGATACCCAGATCCCAAGTACACCAGACTCATGTGAAGTCATCAGAGAAAACTTTGTCTTAATAGTTGAGTTGTGTGTTCATGAAGTGTAGAACAGATAAACGGTTAATAACCGAATATAACAGTGTGGTCTGAGGAAAGGAAACGCAGTCGAAGATAGCAAAGGATTCTATGGTAGGATAAGGTTAAGAAATTTGCAGCAGTGATGACAATTGATAACGAAACTATAAATGCCGCAGTAGCCGTAATTAAAGAATATTTCATTGCTGCACGTACGCACAGGCTATGAGGCATACAAGTGGGTCCTACAAGTGCACATCCCACAGAAGTCAATAAATCTTGGATGTTCGCCTCGATCACATAGGAGGTAATTATGATTGTTACAGTGTTTTAGCCTATCCGCTGGCACTCGGCGCACTGTATCTGACACTTCGGAGGCAGCGCATCCCAAATTATGTCCTGTAGCCACATTTATAATGATGCATTTCATTTACCATTCTTCATTTCTTATATTCCATTGTACAAACATGCTGGCCACAGAAATACTGGTACAGTGGCATCCGAGCCAATAACGAAAGACAAAAAGAAGTGAAAATAAAAAGAATCGTTGCAAAATAAGGCCCCAGATCTACACTTGCGTATTATTGTGATAGCAAATATATGGACACTCGAGGTGAATATCTGCCATCAGCGTTGGGGTGAGGTTCCGTGTAAAGTCCCAAGTTCAATAAGCTTGCGCCCCGCATGCTGTGGGTGCGAGAGAAAGCGTGCAAGGATGAGCTGAAAAGGACACTGGTTTAATACGCACCTTCTTCTTGCGCAACCAATGTTGGAGGTCACGTGGTCAAGTGCACGCGAGTGGTGGAGGAGTTCAGCACGTGGTTCAGCCCACCACTCAGCCCAGCCATGGCTGTGCATGGCTGTAGGCGCAGCTAAATGCATATGCAGCCCACACACCATATTTTGGAGGTAATCTGCAATAGGCACAAAGA